>NC_133139.1:91661119-91961119 GCF_048418815.1 Hemitrygon akajei | reverse complement strand
TACTGTACAGGATCAAAGTAAGCTGCAGAGAGTTGTCAAATTAGTCAGCTCCATCATGGGCACTAGCCTCTGTAGTATTCAAGAAAAACTCAAGAAGTGGTGCCTCAGAAAGGCTGCATCCATCATTAAGGACCCCCACCACCCGGGATATGCCCTTTTCTCACTGTTACCATCAGGCAGGAGGTACAGAAGCCTGAAGGTACACACTCAGTGATTCAGGGACAGCTTCTTCCTCTCTGCCATCCAATTTCAGAATAGACATTTAACTCACGAACAATACCTCAGTACTGTTTATTTATATTTTTTGCACTACTAATTTAATTTACCTATTTAATATACTGCGCCTATAAAATTATTCAACCCCCTTGGAAGCTTTCATGTTGTATTGTTTTGCAACATTGAAGTACAATGGATTTAATTTTGCTTTTTTGTCGCTAATCAACTGAAAAGATTCTTTCATGTCTAAGTGAAAACAAATTTCTACAGATTGGTCTAAATTTATTACAATTATTAAACACAAGATATTGATTGCAAAATTACTCACCCCTTCAAGTTAGTATTTTGTAGATGCACGTTTGGCAGGAATTACAGCCTTGAGTCTGTGTGGATAGGTCTCTATCAGCTTTGCACATCTGGACACTGCAATTTCCCCCTATTCTTTTTTACAAAATTGTTCAAACTCTGTCAGGAGGATTATGAGTGAACAGCCCTTTTCAAGTCCAGCCACAAATTCTCAGTGGGATTCAGCGTCCCCACAGCATGATGTAGCATTTAGTCTGATAGCCAAAAAATGTAATTTTGGCTTTATCAGACCTTAGAACCTTCTTCCAGTTAGCTTCAGAGTCTCCCACATGCCTTCTGATGAACTCTAACTAAGATTTCATATGACTTTTTCAATACTGGCTTTCTCTTTGACACTCTCCCATAAAGCTGTGACTGGTGAAGCACCAGTTGTTGTATGGGCAGTCTCTCCCATCTCAGCCACTGAAGCTTGTAGCTCCTCCAGAGTTGTTGTAGGTCTCTTGGTGGCCTCCCTCACTAGTCCCATTCTTGCAAGGTTACTCAGTCTTTGAGGACAGCCTGCTCTAGCAGATTTACAGCTGTGCCATATTCTTTCCATTTCCTGCTGATTGACTTAACTGTACTCCAAGGGATATTCAGTGACTTGAAAATTTTCTTGTATCCATCTTCTGATTTGTGCTTTTCAATAACGTTTTTGCAGAGTTGCTTGGAGAGATCTTTTGTTTTCATGGTGTAGATTTTGCCAGGATACTGACTCAGCAGCAGTTGGACCTTCCAGATACAGGTGTATTTTTACTATAATCAATTGAAACACCTTGACTGCACACAGTGATCTCCATTTAACTAATTACGTGACTTCTAAGGCCAATTGACTGCACAGTGATGATTTGAAGTGTCATACTAAAGGGGGTGAATACTGTGGAGACTAGTGCTCATGATGCAGCTGACTGAGTTTGTAACTTTCTGTAGCTTTATTCCATCCTGTGCAGTGGCCCCTCTATACCAGACAGTGATGCAACAAATTAGAATGCTTTCTACAGTGTTTCTGTAGAAATTTACGGGAGTCTTTGGTGACATTCCAAGTCTCTTCAAACTCTCACTGAAATATGACTGCTGCTGTGCCTTCTTTGTAATTCCATCAATATGTTGAGTGCAGGATGAATCTTCAGAGATGCTGACACCTGGGAACCTGAAGCCGCCCGCCCTTTCCACTGCTGATCCCTCAATGAGGACTGGTGTGTGTTCCCTCAACTTCCCCTTCCCAAAGTCCACCTTCAGTTCCTTGGTCTTACTGATGTTGAGTGCAAAGTTGCTGCTGCAACATGGCTTAACCGGCTGATCTACGTCACTCTATTTATTTTGACTGGATGTTCGACTCCATTTCTCCAGTTAAAGCTTCCATTGTTTGCAACGAGGGAAATTAAAACATCAAGGTGAATGTGAAGGGTGAGCATTGACTTCCTGCCTTCTGATCGCTGGTGGGATTGTTCTGCTGCCGGACAGGGGAGCCTGCGTGTCCTGTCTTTGTGCCTGGAGGTTCTTACTGAGGTTTTCTGTGTTTTGGATTTGGATTTGGTCAATAGACTATGGACTTTTTTAATCTCATAGTTTTAAAATATTCTGTGTTTTCGACTTCTTTCTTTTTTGCGCGGTAGAGGGGGATTTAGGGGTCGACGTTTTAGTGACGTTTTGTGCATGGGAGGGGGGTCTGGGGCTTGAGATCATTTTGTCCTTTTTTTGTGCAAGGGTGGGGTGGGTTGGCTGTTCTCTTTGAACTGACTTCCATGTTTTTTCTTGGTTTCCTAGCTATCTGGAGAAGAATCTCAAAGTTGTATACTGCACATATACTTTGATAATAAATGAACATTTGAACCTTTGAGCCTTTTCTCTTAACTCCATCTGAAATTTTGCCAACAATAGTTGTGTCATCAGCAAACCTATAAATGGCTTTTAACCTGTGCCTAACCACATGGTCATAGAGAGAGTAGAGCTGTGGGCTAAGCACACATTTTTGAGGTGTGCTAGTGTTGATTGTCAGTGGAGTGGAAATGTTATTTTTGATCCACACAATCTGGTGTTTCCCAATGAGGAAGTCAGGGATCCTGTTGCAGAGGGTGGTATAGAGGACCAACATTTGGAACTTGTTCATTAGTACTGAGGGTGTGATGGTGTTGAATGTTGAGCTGTAGTCAATAAACAGCAGCCTGACCTATTATATATTCCTGGTGACCCAAGGCTGAGTGGAGAGACGGTGAGATTGCATCCTCTATAGACCTGCTGTGGCAATAAGCATATTGCGGTGGATCCAATTACTTGCTTAGGCAGGAGTTGATTCTGACCATGATCAACCTCTCAAAGCAGTTCAGATGAGAGTGCAGCTGGTGATAGTGATTGAAGCAGCTTACCCTGCTCATGAATTTGGTATTTGACAAAGTGCATCAGTGAAAATAGAACTAATTTTGATTCTGATTCAGAGATGTGAAATATGGGTAAGATGGTTGACCTTTTGAAGCAGGTGTGAAACTCTGACTGCAGCAGTGAGAGATTGACGATGTCCTTGGAAACAGACAGCAAAAATAGAAATCCCATCAATTGATTGGCATAGGATTCCAGTGCCCCATCAGGTACATCATCATGATCTGATGCCTTGTAATGCTTCATCCTCCTGAAAGATGCTCTGATGTCACTAGATGATGCAGTCCAGGCGTAGCTACATTCTCCCTGTTAAAGTGTACAAAACATGTTTAACTCATCTGGGAATAAAGCATTACAACCATTCATATTTAGGTTTCACCTAGTAGGAAGTATTGGCCAGCAAACCCTGTCAGATCTGACATGCATCCAATTCCATCTCTAACTTAAACGGAATGGTTTGCTTGACTTTGACTAGCCTTTCATAGGTCATACCTGGACTTTTTGTATCACTGGTCTTGAACGCCACAGATCAAGCTCTCAGCAGACTTTTTTTAAAAACTTTTTTTATTGTGTTTTCAAATAGTTACAGAATAAAAGTGTATGAAAAAGAAAATATGTGTTACCCATCCCCCCTCCACTTAACCCCTCCCCCCTAACATCCCTATAGAAAAAAAAGAAGAAAGAAAGAAAGAAAAAAAAAGGAATGCCTGGATATTGGAAGATCCCCACATGCTCCATGGAGTTCGTAATAACTTTAGTATATATATTTATTTCTTTCCCTAAGTAATCAATTATTTCATCTTCGGAGCACCTATTATAATAATACCTAATCTTTCAACTTTTGTGGTATCCTGGGAAATCTTTATAAAAATCTCCATGTTGCTATGTGTGTCCCCACCAATCATCCAGGCAAAAAGATAGAAGAAAAATAGAATATAAAAAAAAAATCAAAATACCCCCCTACTAATGCTGTGAAAAAAAAACACAACATTACCCCCCTCTGTTGTACGGGTCATGACAATTGCCATGATTACACACATGAATCCCATAGTAACCGATCCAAAGCTCCCCAGCCCCCCGCAACATAAAAAAGTATATATATAAGAAGAATAAAAATATTATTCTCAATTAGTATTTCTAAAATTTTGCTTTTCTCCTCTATAATATCCATAAATGTCCATCACTTCTGTTCGCTGACTCTATCTTCATCTTTAATCCATTACGTTTGGAAGCCTCTATGTGTAATTAGTCAATAGATGAAAGTTTTTGTGCGAACTCCGCCGCTTTTCGATAATCGGAAAAAAATCTTTTTCCCTCTTCCAAAAAAATTATTAGTGTTGCTGGGTGACGCATTGTAAATTTATAACCCTTTTCCCATAAGGCTTTTTTCGCTGGGTTAAATTCCTTCTTTCTCTTCAAAAGGTTGTAACTTATATCAGGATAAAAAAGAACTGGTTTCCCTTCTATCATCAATGGCCAGTTTCTATTTTTGGCACTTTGGACAGCTGCCTTCAGGATCTTTTCTTTATCTTGGTATCTTAAGCATTTTATCAAAATTGATCGTGGATTTTGATCAGCTTGAGGTCTTGACCTTAAGGATCTATGAGCCCTTTCAATCTCAATTGGAATTTCTCTTTCCATTTCCAATTTTTCAGGGATCCATTTTTGAAAAAAATTTATTGGATCTTCTCCTTCTATATCTTCAAGTCCAACAATTTTAATATTATTTCATCTACTAAAATTTTCAAGCTTATCAATTTTTTCCATAAATTGTTTTCTTTCTGATGTCCAAGCAGTATTTTCATTTTCCATTTTGTCCATTCTTTCAACCATGTCTTCCGTTTTAGTTTCCAAGTCCATAATTCTCTTTTCCATTTTTTCCTGTCTCTTTGTCATTTTATCAAGCATAATCTTCATATTTATCATTTTTTTTGAGTACTTTTTGATTACTTTTAATTACTTTTAATGCGTCTAATTTACGCATTATTTGCCTCAAAGTCTTTTCTATATTTCCAGAAGAACTTTTATCTTCCTCTTCATCTGATCTTTCTGGAGAATCTGACTCTCCTTCAGATTCGCTATCACTTTCAGTTGCAGTGGTAACTGGGCTTTGTAGTTCTGGTTGCTCCCGTTTGCGCATGCTCCTTCCTTCGCGTTTGCGCAGTTCATGTTGGTCTTTTCCTTTAGAAATGGCCAATGTTGCTGCAGTTTCCTGTTCCGTATCGCCGGTGGTATAATGTACCTGAGACCGCGGTTCTTTGGTAGACGTGGGCCTTGCTCCTGCTCCAACTTGCGTAGTCTTCCCGGTATTAGTTTTCTTTATCTTCTGTTTTTGAGGCATAGCTTGAAACAATCCGGAGTAGTTTATAAGTAACTTTTAGAAAGTATTGACTAACTTTTCTTCACTTAAACATTAATTTATTAACTTTTTACGGGAGAGCTGGGTTCCAGCGTCTCGATCCTACGTCATCACGTGACGTCCCCCAAGCTCTCAGCAGACTATGAATCTTCTGGTTCATCCACGGCTTTTGGTTTAGATATGTCTGGTATGTTCTTGAAGGCACACACTTATCTACACAGGTCTTGATGAAGTTGATGACAACTGCAGCATATTCATTCAGATCCGAAGCTGAATCCCTTAATACAGTAGAGTCCACTAATTCAAAGCAGTCCTATAGGTACTCCACTGCCTCTCTTGACCATACCTCCTGCAGTCTTTAGTTTCTGCCTATACTCTGGGAGTAGAAAAGTACAGCCAGTTGATCGAACTTTTCAAAGTGCGGCCGTTGGATGGCACGGGAAGCTTTTGATAGTGATATAACAGCGCTCAAGTATTTTGGCTCCTCTGGTTCCACAGATGATATGTTGGTCGTAGATCTTCAGAGACTGCTTTAAGCTTTAGCTGCATGGTAGCATAGTGGTTAGCACAATGCTTTACAGTATCAGCGACTCTAGTTCAATTCCCGATGCTGCCTGTAAGGAATTCGTTGATTTTCCTCATGAAACTGTGGTTTCCTCCACAGTCCAAAGATGTACCGATTGGTAGGTTAATTGGTCACTGTAAATGTCCCATAATCAGGCTAGAGGCATCATCATTGAGAAGCCAGTGGTGGAAAGGGTGAGCAGCTTCAAGCTGTTGAGCATCAACATCTCAGAGGATCCTGCCCAAGATCCAACACATCGATGAAGAAGCCTTGCCAATGGCTCTATGTCACTTGGAGTTTTGGGAGATTTGGTATTTGACAAAGTGTGTCAGTGAAAATAGACCTAATTTTGATTCTGATTCAAAGATGTGAAATATATATTGCATGTACACACATTAATTTTGTTGTATTTGTTTGTTCTACCATGAATGACCACAAGAAAATTAATCTCAAGGGAGCGTATGGTGACATATATGTACATTGATAATAAATTTATTATGAAATTTGAACTTTGAACTTCAACAATGAGCACAATAAGATGAGAACAAGAATAGGTCACCTGGCCTTTCTAGCTTCCCCTGTCATTCAGTAAGCTTGGTTGCGTTTGTTTTCTACTGGAGTGCAGAGTGCTGATGGGGAGGAGGGAAGCTGCTGAGCTATCAAAATATATCAAGGCCATAGATAGGAAGCTTTTCCCCATAATCAAGGTATCTACAAATAATGGACAGTGCTTGGGGTAAGGTGGCAGGGAGTATAGAGGGGATCTGAGAAGGAACTTTTTCACCCAAAGGGTGGCAGGAATCTGAGTGCTGCTTGAGCAGGTGCTAGAGGCAGGTACACATAAAGCCTTTAGATATCTAGACAAACCATGGCATAGAAGACTATGGATCAATTTCTGGAAAACAGGATTAGTGTAGGTTAGTCTGTCGCTTTCTCACACCAGGTTATGAGCCCACCAGCCGCTCTCATCTGGTTTAGCCTACCTGTTGAAGCAGTATACCGGGGTGTTGCCACTGTCACATAAAACAGCCTGTTCTAACATGCAACGTCTGCTCCGGCAGACTGAACGATGAGATCAATAACAGGATCCAGTGGCCAGGAAAGATGTCATGGAGAACGAAGGGCATGACAAGGCACAGAAAAGTCATGGTCATCCACTGCCACCAAAGAAGACTCTAGTTGTGAGAACCACTCATACCACTGGACCAAAAGCATCAATGTCAGTAGAGTGGACCAGTCTCAGTGCAAAGAACTTTTCATTTTCAATTCTCACCCGTGCACGTTTTCATAAGACCATAAGCTATAGGAGCAGAATTAGGCCATTTGACCATTGAGTCTGATATACCATTTTATCATAGTTGATCCGTTTTCCCTCTCAGTCCCAACCTCCTGCCTACGCCCTCCCCCCCCCCCCCCATATCCCTTCATGCCCTGACCAATCAAGAAACTATCGACATCTGCCTTAAACATCCATAAAGGCTTCAACTGCACAGCTCCCTGTGGCAACAAATTCCACAGATTCACCACTCTCTGGACAAAGAAATTCCTTCTCATCTCAATTCTAAAAGCACACCACTCTATTCTGAGGCTGTATCCTCTAGTCATAGACTGTCCCACCATCCTCCCCACATCAAGGCCTTTCTCCATTCGATAGGTTTCAATTAGATCACCCCTCATTCTTTTGAATTCTAGTGAATATAGTCCCAGAACCACCAAACACTCTTCATATGACAAGTTGTTCAGTCCTGGAAGCATTTACGTGAACCTCCTTCAGCACATCGTTTCTAAGATAAGGGGCCCAAAACTGCGCACAATACTCCAGGTGAGGCTTCACTAGTGATTTATAAAGTCTCAACCTTACATCCTTGCTTTTATATTCTAATCCTTTTGAGATGAATGCTAGCAGTGCAGTCGTCTTCTGCACTACAGACTCAACCTGAAAATTAACCTTTAGGCAATCTTGCACAACGACTGCCAAGTGTCTTTGTGCCTCAAACTTTTGTATTTTCTCTCTATTTAGAAAATAGTCAACACTTTCATTTCTTTTACCAAAGTGCATGACCATACACTTCCTGACACTGTAGTCTGTCTGCCACTTCTTTGCCCATTTTCCTAATCTGTCTAAGTTCTTCTGTAGTCTCTCTATTTCCTCAAAGCTATCTGCCCCTCCTACTATCTTCATATTGTCTTCAAACTTTGGAACAAAGCCATCAATTCCATCATCCAAATCATTGACGAATAGCATAAAATGAATCAGTCCCAGCACAGCCCTCTGAGAATCACCCTTGTCTCCTCATTGTCACCCTTTATTCCCACTCGTTGTCTCCTGCCAATCAGTCTCTGCTTTATCCATGCTAAAATCTTTCCTGTAGTACCATTGGCTCTTAACTTGGCTAACAAATGGCTAACACAAGAGGGCACAGTTTTAAGGTGTTTGGAAGAAGCTACAGAGGGGATGTCAGGGGTAAGTTTTTTTGATGCAGAGAGTGGTGAGTGCGTGGAATGGGCTGCCAGTGATGGTGGTGGGGCAGATATGATAGGGTCTTTTAAGAGGCTCCTGGATAGATACATGGAGCTTAGAAAAATAGAGGGCTATGGGTAACACTAGGTAATTTCTAAACTAAGTACATGTTCAGCACAGCATTGTGGGCCAAAGGACCTGTGTTGTGCTGTAGGTTTTCTATGCTTATCTTGTCAAGCAACCTCGAGTGGCACTTTTTAAAAGGCCTTCTGAAAATCCTAATACAAAACATCAAACAATTTATTGGCTAGCGTACTTTCGTATTCCATCTTTACTATTTTAATGACCTTTTCAGTTACCTTGTGTTGGTTTTTAAGTTTCCTAATCCTCTAACTTCCCACTGATTTTTGCTCTATTATATGTCCTCTCTTTGGCTTTTTTGTTGGCTTTGACTTCTCTTGTTAGCTATGGTTATGTCATCTTGCCTTTAGAATACTTCTTCCTGTTTGGGATGTATATATTCTGTGCTTCTGAATTGCTTCCAGAAATTCCAGGCATTGCTGCTCTGCCGTCATCCCTGCCAGTGTTCTTTTCCAATCAATTCTAGCCAACTCTTCTCTTACGCCTCTGTAATTCCCTTTATTCTACTGTAATACTGATACATCTGACTTTAGCTTCTCCTTTGCAAATTTCAGGGTGAATTTGATCATATTATGATCACTTTCCCCTGAGGGTTCTTTTACCTTCAGCTCTCTAATCAGTTTCAGTTAATCGAATAACATGCTATTCGTAATAGCTGATCTTCTTATGGGCTCAACCATGAGCTGCTCTAAAAAGTTATCTCATAGGCGTCCTAGAAATTCCCCCTCCTGTAATCCAACACCAGCCTAATGTTCCCAGTCTTCTTGCATATTGAAACCCCCCATGACTATTGTAATATTGCCCTTTTAGCATGCATTTTCTATCTCCCATTAAAATTTGTAGGCCACATCCTTGCTACTGGTTGGGGGTGTGTACGTGACTCCCACCAGTGTCTTTTTGCCCTTGCAGTTCTTTAGCTCAATCCACAATGATTTAACAGCTTCGACCCTATATCACCTCTTTCTAATGATCTGATTTAAGTTTTTACCAACAGAGTAATGCTTACCCCTCTCCCTTCCTGCCTGTCCTTTTCGATTCAATGTGCATCCTTGGACATTAAACTCTCATCTATAATCTTCTTTCAGCCGTGATTCAGTGATGCCTACAATGTCATACATGCCAGTATGTAACAGTGCTACAAGTTTATCTACCTTATTCTGCATACTGTGCGCATTCAAATATAAAGCCTTCAGTCCTGTATTCATCCTTTTCGATTCTGTTGGAATTCTTTAAAGAAGTAACAAGCAGGAGTTTAGAAGAACAAGGGAGGGATCTCATTGAAACCTATCAAAATTTGAAAGGCCTAGATAGAGTGGATGTAGAGAGGATGTTTTCTATAGTGCGGGAGTTGCCTTTTAAGTTGCAACTCATCCTGGTTGACCGTAATTTTGCTTTATCATCTGCCTCTTCCTGCTAGGAGTCTGATTACTCATTGGCTCTGTTTATTATACCAACTATCTCATCTTCAGCACTATCACTCTGGTTCCCATCTCCCTGCCAAATTGGTTTAAACACATCCAATCAACTCTAGCCAATCTGCCTGCAAGGATATTGGACCCCCTTTGGTTCGGGTGTAACCCGTCCCTTTTGTACAGATTATACCTTCCCCAGAGGAGATCCCAATGATCCATCAATTTGAACCCCTTCTCCCTGCACCAGTTCCTCAGCCATAGCATCCTATTCTTACCCTCACTGGCATGTGGCATAGTTAGCAATCCAGAGAAGATTACTACCCTTTTTAAAAGTCATCATCAGACATGATGGGCAATCAATCAGCAGTTATCAAATGGGTATGTGTAGACATGATGGGTTGAATTGTCTGTTCCTTTGCTGTATCGCTCCATGATTTACTAGTGATTATGGTTAATGTACCTATGTCCCAAAACCCTTAATTTCCCAACCTCTCAGCATTGCAGCAATTGTTCTTCAGAACCTGTTTCGTGAACTCCAGAGAATTTTGACGTATTGTAGAGGTTAAAACATTAGCGAAAGGCCTTTTCCTTTCTCTTCATCCTGTGTCTGCTTAATTGCAATGAGGAGCTGATGCCACCTTGTGAGTCAGAAAATTAACTTTAACGCAACCCTCATTATTCTCCCACTTTCACTGGAAACCTCAGCACCCCAGGACCAAGTACCCGGCAATTATAAAAATTAAAAGGTGATGCCACTTTGGATGCTATTAACCCTGAGTGTGACTATCCTATAATCTGGTTGAGTAGAACCTTTCGCTTTTTTTAATGCGTTTCATTTTTTTAAACAGAGTGTATGGTTGATAGACTTTTAATAGAATTATTGCATTTGTAAAGGATCTGTCATTCATACAGGTCCTGCAATGCTGATTTCATACGTTACTGGTAGTGAAGGCTAGCTGAAATGCTGAACAAAGAGCTTGAAATTAGAACAATCTCTTAGTCATTTGTTTTATACACTGTTCGTATTTCAAAATTCTTTAAAATGGATTAATCAGAACAGTGAGAACTGTGAGAATATAACTCGAAATATAAGTGTGTTGTTTGTTAAAATCTGTTAGAGGTGTGAGATATTGAAACCTTATGCTAGAACAACAAAAGTGGAGGACATTCTGCCCACTGACTTCAGGCCAGCTCCCAGCAAGTAATTTCATTAATTCCAGTCCTCCTCATTTTTGGGCCCTGTATCTATGAAAGGAGGCGCTGGCATTGGACAGGTCATGAAAATGACTGGAGGGATGAAAGGATTAATTAATGAGAAGCGTTTGATGGCCCTGGCCCTGTACTCGCTGGAGTTTAGAAGAATGAGGGAGGGATCTCATTGAAACCAACTGAAATTTGAATGACTTAGATAGAGTGGATGTAGGGTGGATGTTTTCTATAGTGGGGGAGTATAAGACCAAAGGACTCAGCTAGAACAGAGATTAGGTGGAATTTCTTTAGCCGGACGGTGGTGAATCTTTGAAATTCGATGCCATAGACGGCTGTGGAAGCCAGTCATTGGGTATATTTAAAATGAAGTTGATTGGTTTTTGATTAGTCAGGTCATCAAAGGTTACAGTGAGAAGGCAGAATGAGGGTGAGAGGGATAATAAATCAACAATGATGGAATAGTGGAACAAGCTCGATGGGCTGAATGGCCTTATGGTCTGCTGGTCTTATCTACCAATGACTTACTCTTTCTCACATACGTCTTTACTTCTCCACCACAACCACTTCAAATCTGTTCTCCAAGAAATGTGTCGTCACAGTTTGGAAATACTGTATACTCTCATTCCTTCACTCGTCGTAGGGTCAAGATCCTGCAGCTCCCTCCCTAAATGTATTCCAGATATACCCACATCTCAGGATGGCAGCCAACTGCCACCTTCTCAAGAGCAACTAGGGATGAGGAACTGAATGTTGACTCAGCCTGTGAAGCCCACATTCTTTGATTAAACATAAAATTTGAATATTTTTCATAGTTTTTCTCCATTGTCCTACACTAAGGAGTAATTTGTAATAACCAAGAATCTACCAGGGTACCTTTGGTATATGGTAGGAAACTGCTGCACCTGGGAGATGGGGAAAACTCCCTGAGGGGCTGAGGTTGGGATTGAACCCAGGTCCACCTGGAGCTATGAAGCAGTACCATTGTGCCCTGGGCTCCTGGTGTTGTTTATTCCAGTGACCGCTAACAGGCAGTTCAGTGGAGAGCCTCTAGATCTGGGCTGTCCACAGTCCCACTCTGTCAGAGACACACAGGAAACTTGGACCGTACCATCCAACTTTCTACTGTCCCTGGGCCCAGTGAGAGAAAGAGTCTTTTTGTATCTGACCTGTCAGCATTATGCTTGCTGAGGTTTGTGGTTTTCATGCATCCAGGTCAAGCCTACTAATATTATAAACAGCAATATACAAGGGCGGTATGGTGGCATAATGTTTTACAGTGCCAAGTGTCCTGGGTTCAGTAAGGAGTAATCTGTAAGGACTCTACCTGTGACCACATAGTTCACAAGGTACTCCTGTTTCTTTCCACATCCCAAAGCTGAATGGGATTACATTTTGTAAGCTGTGTGTAAGCTATGTTGGTCATTTATGAGAAGATGTATTTCAATGAATATTTCAATGCAAATGTGGTTGATAAAACTAAGATTTATACATTTTTAAAGCTTTTAAAAGATGCAGGAGGACCTCAGGCAGCATCTGTGGAGGGGAATGGACAGGTGACGATTCAGGTCATCTGGAATTGATGCAGAAACGGACAGTGTAGGTGGGGAGGTGGGGTGATCTACTGGAGTTGAAGGTACGGGAAGTAGTGAACTGATGATCCTTGGTGTGGTCATGCTCAATTGGGAAGTATGAGGAGGTGTTTGGGAGCTGCTTCTGCAAGACTGTAGTGGCACTGTCCTTGTCTGTGTGAGTCTGGGATTAGAGCAGTGAGTGGGAGAGCAGTGTGTTTGGGAGTGAGGGGAATACAGAATCAAGATGGTTGATGTCACAAAGAAATTGTGTTGTGGCTGATATTACACTGGGTAGGAAATATAAACACCAGCCTCAAGTACAGTGTATCAGAACAAATAAACCGAATGTAATGTAGGGTGTTTGCATTGATTAAACATTTTCTGACTCTGAATATGGAAGCAGATCCCATCTGTCAGTTCACCATGTGAATCTCCAAGTTGGAGCTTGTGGGTTGAAACCCCCTGAGGAGATCTGACATGTAATCTAAGCTGAAATTGCTGAACTCCAAATGAATGTCATGTGGTTAGAGGTCTCTTTTACTGGATGTTCATTGATCCGATTATTACATAAAAGGTACTCTAAAGTAGGATAGCAGAGGTATCCCAAGAGTCCTTCCTAATGTTGGTCCCACAGCTGAATTCACAAAGGCTGTTCAAGTAATACAGCAGAGAATGTGCATTGCGAGATTTACTAAAATCATACGAAAGAGGCTTGGATAAAGCACATTACTTTTATTAAGTAACTGCTTTTCAGATTGGAATGAGGAATAGTATTAGGATTTGTATCTCCCTTTACCACAGCTCCTCTTCTCCAAGTCTTTTTCAGATTTTGAGATGCGTCCAGTTGTGGAGCACAGATCTGTTGAAGAGAGGAGCCACATGCGCTTTACATCTGGCCCCTCAGCATTTTCTCAGTGGTATGATTTGGCATATGCAGCATGATCCTATTTATTTGACCAAGGTCACCAAGCATGAAGAAAAATGTCAATTACTTATTTTACTTTAATATTATTTGGTAGCATATTAAGGTTTAATTAATTAAATTTATTTTTGAGATTCTTTTATTGATTTTTAGCTTATAAATTATTTGTATCCACTTGAAGAATTTTTAAATGTTTCTGTCAAGGGAAATTTATAAGCAGTTCTAAAAGTGTTTTGACAGCTGGCAAATTGTCAAAGGCCATTCTGAGCTCGGAATGTGAGCCCTCGGGATACCTTATCTCCTAATGTTTACTATAAACCCACTGACCCCCACAGTGTTGTTGACTACACCCCCTCCCATCCAGTCGCATGAGAGGCCTTAATCCTTTTATCTCATTCCTCTGTCTCTGCTGCATCTGTTCTCAAGATTAGATGAGGCTTTCCGCTCCAGGACAGCTGAAATGTCCTTGTTCTTCAGGGAGCGAGACTTCCCTCTACTGTGCTTGATGGAATTGAAATTGGAATTGGTTTATTATTGTCACATGTACTGAGGTACAGGGAGAAACTCATCTTGCATGCTGTTCATACAGATCAGATCACAACACAGTGCATTGATTTAGTACAAGATAAAACAATAACAGAATGCAGAATCAAGTGCAACAGCTATGGAAAAGTTTGGTCGTCAAAACTGCCCAACGCATGATTGGCCCCAGCCTACCCGCCATCAAGGACAGGTATGCAGAAAGGTGCTGGAAAAGGGCCTGTAACATCATGAAGGCTCTACCTATACTGCTCATGGACTTTTCACCCCTCTCCCATCAGGGAGAAGGCTACGTAGCATCTACACCAGGACCATCAGGTGCAAAAACAGTTACTTTCCCCAAGCAATAAGATTGATCAAAACCCCCACGCACTAATCCACCCCCAACCACCAATAATTTATCACTTCCTGTCAGTCACCTTACGTACAGCCAATCCTGTGCCTAGCATCAATTTATAGACATACAATCAACCTGTGTATATAAAATATCTTACATATTTCTATTTATTGTGTTTTTATCATTGTGTTATTTCTCTTATAGTGATTTTTTTGTGCTGCATTGGAGCCGGAGTGACAATTATTTTGTTCTCCTTTACACTGGTGTACTGGATATGACATTAAACAGTCTTAAATTGAGCTTGAATTAAATTACAGTGCAATTAGACAGCAAGGCGCAAGAGCATAGTGACACACACAAAATGCTGGAGGAAGTCAGAAGGCCAGGTAGCATTTATTGAAAAGAGTTAACAGCTGATGTTTTGGGCCGAGACCCTTCATCAGCACTGGAGAAAAATAATGAGAAGTCTGTAAGACCGTAGGGGTGGGGGGGGGGGGGATGCAGAAGGACTTAGACAGATTAGGAGAATGGGCAAGAAAGTGGCAAATGAAATACCACGTTAGAAACTGCATAGTCATGCAATTTGGGAATAGAAATGAATGTGTGGACTATTTTCTAAATGGGAAGAAAATCCAAAAATCTGAGATGCAATGTGACTCAAGGTATTCTATCTCAATGCACAGAGTATAAGAAATAAGGTGGATGATCTTGTTGCAATATTACAGGTTGTCAGGTATGATGTTGTGGCCATCACTGAATCATGGCTGAAGGATGGTTACAGATGGGAGCTAAATGTCCAAGGTTACACGTTGTATCAGAGGGATAGGAAGGTAGGCAGAGGGGGTGGTGTGGCTCTACTGGTAAAGAATGGCATCAAATCAGTAGCAAGATGTGACAGAGGATCAGAAGATGTTGAATCCTTGTTCAGAAACTGCAAGGGTAAAATGACCCTGATGGCAGTTCTATACAGAACTCCCAACAAAAGGCTGGGAGGTGGACCACAGATTACAACAGGAAATAGAAAAGGTGTGTCAAAAGGGCAATGTTATGATAGTCATGGGAAATTTTAACATGGAGGTTGATTAGGAAAATCAGGTTAGTAATGGATCTCGAGAGTAAGTTTGTCAAATGCCGAAAAGATGGCTTTTTAGAGCACTTAGCCCTGCAAGCGTAAGTGCTACACCTGTCCCTACTCCTCCTCTCTTACCACCATTCAGGGCCCCAAACAGTCCTTCCAAGTGAGGTAACACTTCACTTGTGAGTCTATTGGGGTAATCTATTGCATCCAGTGCTCCCAGTGTGGTCTCCTCTACATCGGCGAGACCCGACGCAGATTGGGGGATCGCTCCGTCGAGCACCTCTGCTCCATCCGCAGCAACAGACAGGATCTCCCGGTTGCCACCCACTTCAACTCTGCTTCACATTCCCATTCAGATATGTCCATACATGGCCTCCTCTACTGCCATGATGAGGCCAAACTCAAGTTGGAGGAACAACACCTCATATACCGTCTGGGTAGTCTCCAGCCCCTTGGTATGAACAGCAAATTCTTCAACTTCCGATAATTTCCTCCCTCTCCCTTTCCCATCCCACTTTCACTCTGCCTCCTCTTCCAGCTACCTATCACCTCTCTCATGATCTCCCATAGTGCTTTCCCCTTACATTCCTTTTTCACCTTTCCTGCCTATCCCCTCCCTGCTTCCCCTCCCCCACCTCTTGATCTTTCCTCTGATTGGTTTTTCACCATCCCCCCTCCCCCTCCTTCTTTATGGGGCCCCTGTCCCCTCCTTCTTCAGTCCTGATGAAGGGTCTTGGCCCGAAACGTTGACTGCTCATTTCAACAGATGCTGCCCGACCTGCTGAGTTCTTCCAGCTTGTTTGTAGGTGTTGATTTGACCACAGCATCTGCTTTTTAGAGCAGTTTGTCATTGAGCCTACTAGGGAACAGCTATACTACACTGGGTGTTATGTAATAAGTTGGAGGCGATTAGGGAGCTTAAGGTAAAAGAACCCTTAGGAACCAGTGATCACAATATGGTTGAGTTCAACTTGGAATTTGCCAGAGAGAAAGTGAAGTCTGATGTAGCATGTTTCAGTGGAATAAGGGAAATTACAGCGGTATGAGAGAGAAGTTGGATAAAGTAATTTGGAAGAAGCTGCTGGTAGCGATGTCAGCAAAGCAGCAATGGTGAGGAAATCTGCAGATGCTGGAAATTCAAGCAACACACACAAAATGCTGGTGGAACACAGCTGGTCAGGTAGCATCTATAGGGAGAAGCACAGTTAACGTTTCAGCCCAAGACCCTACGTCAGGACAAACTGAAAGAAAATTTAGTAAGAGATATGAAACCGGGAGGGGGAGGGGGAAATGCAAAATGATAGGAGAAGACAGGAGGGGGAGGGATAAAGCTAAGAGCTGGAAAGTTAATTGGCAAAAGGGATACACAGCTGGAGAAGGGAAAGGATCATGGGACGGGAGGCCTAGGGCAAAGGAAGATGCGTTCCCATTTCACGCACATCTGCTCTCACCCCGTCCTCCCGCCACCCCACTCGGGATAGGGTTCCCCTTATCCTCACCTACCACCCACCAGCCTCCAGGTCCAACATATAATTCTCCGTAACTTACGCCACCTCCAACAGGATCCCACTACCAAGCACATCTTTCCCTCCCTCCCTCTTTCTGCTTTCCGCAGAGATCGCTTCCTACGCGACTCCCTTGTCCACTCGTCCCCCCCATCCCTTCCCAACAGTCTCCCTCCTGCCACTTATCCTTCTAAGCGGAACAAGTGCTACACCTGCCCTTACACTTCCTCCCTTACCAGTATTCAGGGCCCCAGACAGTCCTTCCAGGTGAGGCGACACTTCACCTGTGAGTCGGCTGGTGTGGTATACTGCATCCGCTGCTCCTGGTATGGCCTTTTATATATTGGTGAGACCCGACGCAGACTGGGAGACTGTTTCGCTGAACACCTATGCTCTGTCCGCCAGAGAAAGCAGGATCTCCCAGTGGCCACATATTTTATTTCCATGTCCCATTCCCATTCTGATATGTCTATCCATGGCCTCCTCTACTGTCAAGATGAAGCCACACTCAGGTTGGAGGAACAACACCTTATATTCCATCTGGGTAGCCTCCAACCTGATGGCATGAACATTGATTTCTCTAACTTCCGTTAATGCCCCTCCTCCCCTTCTCACCCCATCCTTTATTTATTTATTTATTATCCCCCTTTTTTCTCTCTCTCTGTCCCTCTCACAATCACTCCTTGCCTGCTCTCCATCTCCCTCTGGTGCTCCCCTCCCCCTTTCTTTCTCCTTAGGCCTCCCGTCCCATGATCCTTTCCCTTCTCCAGCTGTGCATCCCTTTTGCCAATCAACTTTCCAGCCCTTAGCTTTATCCCTCCCCCTCCTGTCTTCTCCTATATTTTGGATTTCCCCCTCCCCCTCCCACTTTCAAATCTCTTACTATCTTTCCTTTCAGTTAGTCCTGACAAAGGGTCCCGGCCCGAAACGTCAACTGTACTTCTTCCTAAAGATGCTACCTGGCCAGCTGCGTTCCACCAACATTTTGTGAAAGCAGCAATGGTGTGTGTTTCTGAGAAAAATGAGGAAGGCACAGGATATGTGTATTGCAAAAATGAAGAAATACTCAAATGACAAAATAGGACAACCATGGCTGACAAGGGAAATCAAAGCCAGTAAAAACAAAAGAGAGGGCATACAACAAAGCAAAAATTAGTGGGAAGTGAGAGGACTGGTAAGTTTTTAAAAACCTACAGAAAGCAACTAGAAGAATCATTAGAAGGAAAAAGGTGAAGGATGAAAGTAAGCTAGCAAATAATATCAAGGTGGATGGTAAAACGTTTTTCAAGTATGTAAAAAATAAAAGACAGATGAGAGTGGATATAGGACCGCTAGAAAATGAGGTGGGAGAGATAATAATGGGGGGACACGGAGACTGCAGATGAACAAAATGAGTATTTTGCATTAGTCTTCACTGTGGAAGACACTAGCAGTGTGTCTGATATTGTAGTGTGTGAAGGAAGAGAAGTGGGTGCAGTCTCTGTTACAAGAGAGAAGGTGCTCAAAAAGCTAAAAGACCTAAAGGTACCTAAGTCACCCAGACCAGATGAACTGCACCCTAGGGTTCCGAAAGAAGTAGCATTAGAGATTGTGGCGGCCGTAACAACGATCTTTCAAAAATCATTGGACTCCGGCATGGTGCCAGAGAACTGGAAAATTGAAAATGTCACTCCACTCTTTAAGAAAGGAGGAAGGCAGCAGAAAGGGAATCGTAGACCAGTTAGCCTGACCTCAGTGGTTGGGAAGATGTTAGAGTCAATTATTAATGACGGGGTGATGGAGTACTTGGTGACACAGGACAAGATAGGACAATGTCAGCACGGTTCCCTTAAGGGAATATCTTGCCTGACAAACCTGTTGGAATTCTTTGAGGAGAATACAAGTAGGATAGATAAAGGGGATGCATTGGAGGTTGTGTATTTGGATTTTCAGAAGATCTTTATATTACAGGAAAGTTACTAACATGGTTAGAGCATTGGCTGATTTGAAGAAGGCAGAGAATGGGAATAAAAGGATTCTTGTCTGGTTGGCTGCCAGTGACTAGTGGTGTTCTGCAAGGTTGGTGTTGGGACCAATTTTTATGCTGTATATAAATGATTTAGGTGATGAAATAGATGGCTTTGTTGCCAAGTTTGCAGATGATATGAAGATTGGTGGAGGGGCAGGTAGTGTTGAGGAAGCAGGTAGGATGCAGAAGGACTTAGACAGATTAGGAGAATGGGCAAGAAAGTAGCAAATGTAATATAATGTTGGAAAATGCATGATCATGCAGTCTATTTTCTAAATGATGAGAAAATCCAAAATTCTAAGATGCAAAGGGACTTGGGCATCCTTGTGCAGAACAACCTAAAGGTTAACTTGCAGGTTGAGTTGATGGTGAGGAAGGCAAATGCAATGTTAGCATTCATTTCAAGAGGTCTAGAATACAAAAGCAGGGATGTGATGCTGAGGCTTTATAAGGCACTAATGAGGCCTCACCTTGAGTATTGTGAACAGTTTTGGGCTCCTCATCCAAGAAAAGATGTGCTGGCATTGGAGAGGGCTCAGAGGAGGTTCACAAGGATGATTCCAGAATGGAAGGGTTATCATATGAGGAACATTTGATAGCTCTGGGTCTGTACTCACTGGAATTTAGAAGGATGAGGTAGGATCTTACTGAACCCTTTCATGCGTTGAAAGGACTAGACACAGTAGATATGGAAAGGATGTTTCCCATGGTGGGAAAGTCTAGGACAAGAAGGCACAGCCTCTGGATAGAGGGGCGTCCATTTAAAACAGAAATGTGGAGATATTTCTTTAGCCAGAGAGTGGTGAATTTGTGGAATTTGTTACCACAGGCAGCCCTGGAGGCCAAGTCTCTAGGTGTATTTAAGGCAGAGCTTGAAAGGTTCTTGATTGGACACGGCATCAAAGGTAGAAGGCCAGGGAGTGGGGCTGAGGAGGGGAAAAAAGGATCAGCCATGATTGAATGGCGGAACAGACCCGATGGGCCAAATGGACTAATTCTGCTCCTATGTCTTATAGTCTTATGTAATGAAATTTATATAAATTATGATAATATAATATTGATGAACTGTGTGTGTGTATATACACACACACACACACACACACACACACACACACACACACACACACACACACACACACACACACACACATATATATGTTATGAAATTTGTTAACTTAGCGGTAACAGTACAATGCAATACATGGTAATGTAGAGAAAAATATAAGTAAATCGATTACAGTAGTTATATATGTGGGTATTAAATAGTTAAATAAAATATAGTGCAAAAATAGAAATAATAAAAAAGTGAGGTAGTGTTGATGGGGTCAACGTCCATTTAGAAATCAGATGACAGAGAGGATAAAGCTGTTCCTGAATCACTGAGTGTGTGCCTTTAAGTTTCTGTACTTCCTTCCTTATGGTAACAATGGGAAGAGGGCATGTCCTGGATGATGGGGGTCCTTGATGATAGATTGTGCTATTTCGAGGCATCGCTTTTTGAAGATGTCATTGATGGTGGGGAGGCTAGTCTCCACCATGGAGCTGGTTGAGTTTATAACCCTCTGCAGCATTTTCAGATTCTGAGCAGTGGCCTCTCAAAACTAGATGTTGATGCAACCAGTTAAGTGCTTTCCATTACACATCTATAGGAATTTGCTGGAATTTTTCCAAATTCAAACACTTATCACACCTCCCTCCTGCTTGCCTCATAGTGAGCAGAGAGACATCCTCAGCAGTCTGTTACCTGGAACTGTTGCCCCCATTTCTGTAAACCTCTCCATCTTTGCTACTGTTGCTCATCCTACTCTCGTTCACCCACAACACGCAGTGCAGTTACTCCTGCTGCCCAGTCTGAATCAATGCTTCCCAATATTGTGACCTCCAACACTATGTATGACAAGATGGCACAGCTAGTAGAGCTGCTGTCACATGGTTCCAGTGACATGGACATAACCCTGACCTTTGATAATTGATTTATTACTGTCTCTGGTTTTCTCATTTGCCATCGAGACAAGCACATCCTTTTGCATTTGTACAGGGCCCTGGTGAGACCACACCTGGAGCATTGTGTACAGTTTTGGTCTCCAGGGTTAAGGAAGGACATCCTGGCTGTAGAGGAAGTGCAGCATAGATTCACAAGGTTAATTCCTGGGATGTCTGGACTGTCTAATGCAGAGAGGTTAGAGAGACTGGGTTTGTACATGCTGGAATTAAGGAGATTGAGAGGGGATCTGATTGCAACATATAAGATTATTAAGGGATTGGACAAGATAGAGGCAGGAAATATGTTCCAGATGCTGGGAGAGTCCAGTACCAGAGGGCATGGTTTAAGAATAAGGGGTAGGTCATTTAGGACAGAGTTAAGGAAAAACTTCTTCTCCCAGAGAGTTGTGGGGGTGTGGAATGCACTGCCTCAGAAGGCAGTGGAGGCCAATTCTCTGGATGCTTTCAAGAAGGAGCTAGATAGGTATCTTATGGATTGGGGGTATCAAGGGATATGGGGACAAGGCAGGTACCGGGTATTGATAGTAGATGATCAGCCATGATCTCAGATTGGCGGTGCAGGCTCAAAGGGCCGAATGGTCTACTTCTGCACCTATTGTCTATTGTCTATAAGCACATGTGCATCAATACAGTACTCAGGGAAAAGCAATAACAAAGTACAGACAATGACACAGAAATTGCACTGCAGATAGAGGAATAAGATTGAAGGACCATTGTGAGATAGATCATGAGGTCAAGAGTTCCTCTTTATTCTGCCAAAGGTCTTTTTCAAAATTCACATAACAGTGGAATACAAATTGTCCTTGAACCTGATGGTAAGTGTTTTCAAGCTTTTGAATCTTCTGCTCAAAGGAATAATAATAGTTTAATATTGTCACATGTATCAAGATACAGTAAAAAAAAACCTTTGTATCCCATCCAGGCAGATAATTTCACCATATCGTACAAGGGGAAAGCAACAACTGAATGCAGCATTTCATTTACAATGTAGGCTGACATTGGGTTGCAATGTCCATGGCAAGGTAGATTGTGAAGGCAAGAGATCCGTTGGATGGACTATCAGCTGGGTGGTACTTGATTTCAGGAAAAAGCAGGAAGAAGAGAAAGTGAGCAGTGGGGAGAAGAGGTGCTAGTAGAATAATAAAGTCATGCAGTTAGTCTTAGAAGTGTACAGCACAGAAACAATTCCTTTGGGCTATCTAGTACATGCCAAAACCATTTAAACTACCTGCTCTGATTGATTTGCACCAGCCCTTCTTACCGCCACAATCCATGCACCTATCCAAACTTCTCTTAAGCATTGAAATTGAGCTTGTATGTTCCACACTCTCGTAATCCTCTGAGTGAAGAAATTTCCCTTCAACTTTTCACCTTTCACCCTTAACCCATGACTTCTGGTTCTAGTCCCACCCAACCTCAATGGAAAGAGCCTGCTTATATATACCCTATCTATACCCCTCATAATTTTATATACCTCTATCAAATCTTCTCTTAGGTGGTCTTTGATTATGTTAGCTTTTTTCCTAAGGTAACGGGAATATAGTCAACAGAGAAGAGGCTGGTTTGTCAGGTGGACTGGACTGTGCCTACAGCTCTGTATCCTTAGACAGAGTAGCTGCGATTCCAAGTTGTGGTGCAACCAGAATAGGATGCCCCAGTTGTCTATTTTCTCTGACACCGATCGATTCCCCCTGGGTACCGTGGTTTCCTCTCATGCCTCAAACATGTCCAGATTGTCAAATGATTGCAGTAACTTGCACCTACAGTAGGTGATTGGCAGAATCTGGAAGGAGAAAGTGACAGGATATATTAAATGAGAAGTTCAGCTTTGAATAGTTTCTAGATTAATTTATCAAATGTACATCAAAGCATACAATGAAATGTGTAGCTTGCTTTAACAACCAACTCATCTAGGGATGTGCTGGGGACAGCCTGCATAAGCCACCAAACATCCTGGTGCCAGCATAGCCGACCTTCATTTAGTGGGGATATAGAATTTCTCTGAGATTTTGTATCTACCTTGGTCTGAATAGCCTTATGTGAAAAGAAAATAGGAAATATATGTTCGAGGATAGCATCTTCAGGTTACTTCTGAAATTCCACCACATCCTAACTTGGAAACATATCGCCTTTCCTTCATTGTCATTGGGTCCTTATTCTGGAATTCCAATGCCAAAAACACAACAGGAGCACTTTCACCTGAAGGATCGCAATGGTTGGAGAAAGTGGCTCGCCACCACCTTCACACTAGGGATTATGGATAGGGAATAAATACTGGATTTGCCAGTAACAGTCTCATCCTGGAAAATGATTAAATACTTCATCAAAAATGTATTACAGAACTGTGCAAAAGTCTCAGGCACGTATATATCTCTAGCGTACCTATGACTTTGCACAGTACTGTAGTAATTTTATATATTGCACTGTACTGCTGCAAAAAAAAACAAAATTCATGACATATGTGAGTGATGATAAACCTGTTTCTGATATGGGTCTCTATAGTGGACTGAGAATGGGAAGGGGGCAGGAAGAGGGGTTCATGACTGGGAAGGGGGCAGGAAGAGGGGTTCATGACTGGGAAGAGGGGAAGGGAGGGGGAGGACCAGGAAACACCAGAGAGACATTCTGTAATAATCAATAAACTAATTGTTTGGAATCAAATGACCTTGCCTAGTGTCTAAGGGCTTGGTGTGTCTACACTTGCACTACCCTGGGTCTCTGGCACTGAATCTGATGCTGTAGTTCAGAAGACAAGAGGTGAAGAGGACTGTGGCAGTGATAGGTGATTCCATAGTTAGAGAAGGAAGGAGATTCTGTGAATGCAATAGAGACACCCCGATGGCATGTTGCTTCCCAGGTACCAGGGTCAGGGATGTCTCGGATCAGGTACACGGCATTCTTAAAGGGTAAGATGAGCAGCTTGTTATGCAATGGTACCAATGGCACAGGTAAGAAAGGTGAAGAAAGAGCTAGGTAGAAAGCTGAGATCTCCAGGGTAGTAAGGGTAAGAAGAGGCATATTTGGCAGATAAATGCATGGCTAATAACCTGATGCTGGGGGCAGGGTTCAGATTTGTGGATCATTGAGATCTCTGAGAGGAAGATACGACTTGTATAAAAGGGATGGGTTACACCTGAATATCCTCATGGGCAGGCTTGCTAGAGCTGATCAAGAGAGTTTAAACTAATTTAGCAGAAGATGGCAAGTACAGTGATAGTGCTGAGGATGGGACAGTTGGTTTACAAATGGAGACTGTCTATGGTGAGATTGCTAGCAAGGAGAGGCTGATAATAGGGCAAAATTGCAGTTGGTGGGATGAGTTGTCATATAAAAGGGGGACAAAATCAGGCAGGGTGATGAATACAGGACTGAAGGTGTTATAGTTCAATGCACACAGTATATGGAGTAAGGTAGATGAACTTGTAGCACACTCACAGATTGGCATGTACTGTGCTGTACTGTACCCCCGACTGTGCTGCAACACGCAGCTCGAACCACATCATCAAGTTTGCTGATGACACAACCATGGTGGGTCTCATCAGCAAGAACAACGAATCAGCTTACAGAGAGGAGGTGCAGCGGCTAACGGACTGGTGCAGCGCCGACAACCTGTCTCTGAATGTGAACAAAGCAAAAGAGATGGTTGTTGACTTCAGGAGGGCACGGAGCGACCACTCCCCGCTGAACCTCGATGGCTCCTCGGTAGAGATCGTTAAGAGCACCAAATTTCTTAGTGTTCACCTGGCGGAGAATCTGACCTGGTCCCTCAACACCAGCTCCATAGCAAAGAAAGCCCAGCAGCATCTCTACTTTCTGCGAAGGCTGAGGAAAGTCCATCTCCCACCCACCATCCTCATCACATTCTACGAGGGTTGTATTGAGAGTATCCTGAGCAGCTGCATCACTGCCTGGTTCAGAAATTGTACCATTTCGGATCACAGGACACTGCAGCGGATAGTGAGGTCAGCTGAGAAGATCATCGGGGTCTCTCTTCCTGCCATTACAGACATTTACACTACACGCTGCATCCGCAAAGCAAACAGCATTATGAAGGACCCCACACACCCTTCATACAAACTCTTCTCCCTCCTGCCATCTGGGAAAAGGCACTGAAGCATTCAGGCTCTCACTACCAGACTATGTAACAGTTTCTTCCCCCAAGCTATGAGACTCCTCAATACTCGAAGCCTGGACTGACACCTTACTGCCCTATTGTCCTGTTTATTATTTATTGTAATGCCTGCACTGTTTTGTGCACTTTATGCAGTCCTGGGTAGGTCTGTAGTCTAATGTAGTTTTTTTTCTGTCTGTGTTGTTTTTTATGTAGTTCAGTCTAGTTTTTGTACTGTGTCATGTAACACCATGGTCCTGAAAAACGTCTCATTTTAATTTGTCCTGTGCATTACAGTTACGGTCGAAATGACAGTAAAAGTGACTTGACCTGACTTGAATTGACTTGATGATGTTGTGGGCATCACTTGATCATAGCTGAAAGACAATTATAGCTGGAAGGGTAATGTCCAAGGATACACATTGTATCAAAAAGACAGGAAGCCAACTAAAGAAATCTCCCTCTATCCCCATGCTTTGCTTCCTGCCAATCAGTATCCATGGTAGAATATTTCCTGTAATACCACGGGCTCTTAACATGTTAAGCAGCCTTTAATGTGGCACCTTGTCAAAAGTCTTCTGAAAGTCCTAGTACACAACATCTACTGATTCTCTTTGTCTATCCTGCTTGCTATTTTTTCCAAAGAATTCCAGTAGATTAGTCAGGGAAGATTTTCCGTCACTGGAACCATGCTAACTTTAGCCTGTTTTATTATGTGCCTCCAAGTACCCGGAAACTACTTCCTTAACGATTGTTTCCAACATCTTCCCAAACAGTAAAATCAGACTAACTGGCCTGTAGTTTCCTTTCTTCTACCTGTCTCTTCCTTCTTGAAGGATGGAGTGACATTTGCAATTTTCGACTTCTCCAGAACTATGCCAGACTCAATTGATTCTTGAAAGTTCAGTACTAAAGCCTGCACAACTGGAGTGTAGGTCATCAGGTTCAGATGATTTATCTACCTTCAGAACTTTCAGTTTCCCAAGCCCCTTCTCCTTAGTAATGACAACTTAATTCTCTTCTCCCCACAAAACTTCTGAACTTCTGACATACTGCTAGTGGTTTCCATAGTGAAGACTGATGCAAAAGGTCCAATTTAATGTCAGAGAAACGTATACAATATACATCCTGAAATGCATTTTCTTCGCAAACATCCACAAAACAGAGAAGTACCCCAAAGAATGAACCACAATTAAACATGAGAACCCCAAAGTCCCCCAGCTCTCCCCTCCTGCATGTAAGCGGCAGCAAGCAACGATACCCCCTCCCCCCAGCAAAAAAAAACGCACCTGCTACTGAGCACAGGCGTGAGCTAGGCGATAGCAAATACACAGACCTTGCAGTTACTCCAAAGACTATTGCATTTTATCCAGCATTTGACAAACCACAGGTTCTCTCTCTCCCTAGTAAGGGAGAGGGAGGTAACCCCCATTTTCACAGTGAGCAGGAGACATAACTACAGCCCGCTGGTTTACGATGTTAAAAAGTCCATTTTGAAGCTTTTTACAAGCTCTGTGCCCGAAGATCGCAAAGATATTGTGTCTTCGGGCCCACAGTGAAAGATTTTCCTGCCTCTCCGACAACACACGAATCTCCTGCTGTGACACCAACCCTTGATCCGCCCGTCTCCAGGCCCCAAGATTTAGGCTTCCAAATTCGAGCTGGAATCTCAGTCCGAACCTTTGGCATGCCAAACAGCAACGGCTGGTTCTGAAACCCTGAGAATGGGTCATATTCCTGCAAAGAAGCAAAGTCTGTGTGTAACTCCAGGACAGGGTCTTCAAAAGAACCCTGAAGAGGAAAATTAAAGATATTAAAGATGGAAATAGAGCTGTTTCCGAAGATGCAAGCAAAGGAGTCACCGTTTAGTACCATCTTAACTCCGCCTCTAACTCCTTATTCAGTTAGTCTACCATTTTCTTGTTCCCCATCACTATCTCTCCAGCATTACTTCTCAGTGGTCTGATGTCTACTTTCACTTCTCTTAGACTCTTTATATAATTAAAGAAACTTTTGGTATCCTCTTTAATATCTTTAGCTAGCTTAACTTTGTATTCCATCTTCTTCCTCTATATGACTTTTTAATTGCCTTTTATATACCCTCGGCTGAATCAACCAGTATGTCCAACTTTTCAATTTAACATATCCTTGACTTCCCTTGTTAACCATGGAGAGGGTCAGTAACTTTAAGTTCCTTGGTAGCACCGTTTCAGAGTATCTGTTCTGGAATGAGCATTCATTGCAATTGCAAAGAAGACACACAGCATCTCTTCTTTCTGAAAAATTTGTGCTGCTGGTGACTGGTGTGTTTTACAGGGCTCTGTGTTGAGATTGCTTCTTTTTACAAATGTCAATGACTTAGATGACAAACTTGATGGCTTTGGGGCCAAGTTTGTGGAGGAGGAGGATGTAGCAAGCAATGGGGCTACAGAAGAGCTTAGACAGACTAAGCGAAAGGGGAAAGAAGTGACAGATGGAATATAGAGAATATAGTGGTTAGAAGTGTATGGTCATGCACTTTGGTAGAAGAAATAAAAGGGTAGACTATTTACTAAATGGGAAAAAAATTCAAAAATCTGAGGTGCAAAGGGATTTGGAAATCCTCATGCAGAATTCCCTAAATGTACGACTGAAGGCAGACCCAAGTACAGGACTCCGGCATGTAGGTAGCATTAACAGAAGTGTGTTTATTAATAGTTGCCAGGAAGGCCGGAGAGCGAGGATTAGATGCTTACATGCAGGTGAACATTGGACAACAAACAGGAGGAGCCTGGACCTGGAGCTTGAACATGGAGCCGGGACTCAGACTCGGACACAGAGCCGGGACTCAGAGTCGGACACGGAGCCGGGACTCGGACTCGGACAGGGGACGACAAAACTAAATGACAGACAATTCGTACCTTAGCTCGAAAATGACAGAATTCCCAAAGCACCCCAGGCACCGAAGCAACTTAGAGTCCACTATTCCCAGCGGCCCAGACCGTGCATTACCGCACTACTCAGGAAACAGACCAGCCCCAAGTAGACGGGGTTTTTATGCTGCCGGTTCGGATGAGAATCAGGTGCCGTAATCAAGGAGCTCAGTAAAACACAGGGAAAAGGAAATTAACAGAAATGAGGAGTCAACAGACCAGACCGTGACATGTTAATTTGTAGGTTGAGTCAGTGGTGCAGAAGGCAAATGCGAAGTTAGCATTCAATTCGAGAGGACTAAAATATAAAAGCAAAGATGTAATACTGAGGTTTTATAAAGCACTGGTGGGGTCTCTTTTGGGGTATTGTGAGCAATTTTGAGCCCCGTATCTCAGAAAGGATGTGCTAATGTTGGAGAGGATTCAAAAGAGGTTGACAAAGATGATTCGGGGATTGAAAGTCTTATCATATGAGTAGCATTTGATGGTTCCAGGCCTGTATTCATTGGAATTCAGAAGATGGGGGGGGGGGTGGGGGGGAAGGAGAAATCTCATTGAAACCCATTGAATGTTGAAATGCCTCTACAGAGTCAATATGGAGAGGACGTTTTCAATGGTGAGGAAGTCTAGGACCAGAGGTCAGAGCCTTGGAATAGAGGGATGCCCTTTTAAAAATGGAGATGAGGAGGAATTTCTTTAGCGAGAGAGTGGTGAATCTATGGAGTTTGTTGTCACAAGTGGCTGCAGAGGCCAAGTCATTGGGTATACTTAAGGCAGAAGTTTATAGATTCTTGATTAGTCGGGGCATGAAGGGATATGGGGAGAAGGCAGGAAATTGGGGTTGAGAGGGAAATGGATCAGGCTTGATGAAATGGTGGAGCAGACTCAATGGGCCAAATGCCTTAATTCTGTTCCTATATCTCATGATCTTACGGTCTCTTCAAATCACGACAGGTTAAAATACCAAAATCGCCAAATTTATGAGGAAATCATGCTATTTTGCACTTAATTAAGAAGGACAGATTTTATTCAATGAAGCAATATTAAAAAAGAATATATGAGTAATTATTTAACTTCAGTTCATAACTAATAAAGCAATTATGGAGTAATGACTTTTGAATTGCTGTATTAATTCCCAATAATGCCTCCCCTATTACATTGAGACATCAATATCTTTTCAATTGTATTGTTAGTCATTGCAGATTATTGGTTCAATAGTTTCCAGACTGTGCATTAGTCTAGTAAAGACCATATAGAAGGTGACTGAGTAAGCATCTGGTCTCAGGTTGTCTATTGTGTAGTTCCAAAAGTCAGGTTCTAATATTCATATGTTATTTTTTTCTCCAAAAAAGAGCTTAATTTTATTTTATTATACAATATTTTCATTATTCTTGGCCCATTCTGTACAAAGACACACACAACAGAAGCTTCAAAATAAGAGACAATTATCATTCTCCAGAATGCTTTCCCACATTGTAGGTCCCACCAGTCCCAGAAGACCAAGAAGCCAATAGACACCAAGTGCTCGATGTCCTGGGTCACCTGGGCACAGACATTTCCTTGGACATAACCAGGCAGTTAGCAAAGATTGAACCTCAAATGATGTGTTGCCTGAATCTGTGACCAGTCATCTTGGCCAGGGCCAGAAGCAGATAGTCGAGGATTATTCCCTGTTCCCTGATTTCTTATTAAGTTTCAGCTTGAATATTCTTGGTAAGTGAAAATAAAAGGAATACAGATTTTGAAAATCTGGAATAAAAACTGGAAAGGCTGGATCAGCCAGCAGCTCAGGCAGCATCCTTGGTAAGAGAGGCAGTTACTCTTTCAGGTTTGAGACTCTTTCAGACATCAGGCCTAAAACGTTATGCAGAGACCTGGATGGCTCAGGGGCAGGAATGGCAACTTTGTTCCAGGCTTTAGATGTTTCAGAAAGGACAGGGAGGAAGGCAAAAGAGGTGGGGGCGAGGCACTGCTCATCAGAGATAGTGTCATGGCTGCAGAAAAGGAGGAAGTCATGGAGGGATTGTCTATGGAGTCCCTGGGGGTGGAAGTTGGGAATAGGAAAGGGTCAATAACTCCACTGGGTATTTTTTATAGACCACCCAATAGTAACAGGGACATCAAGGAGCAGACAGGGAGACAGATTCTGGAAAGGTGTAATAATAACAAGGTTGTTGTGGTGGGAGATTTTAATTTCCCAAATATTGATTGCATCTCCCTAGAGTGAGGGGCTTAGAAGGGGTGGAGTTTGTTAGGAGTGTTCAGGAAGATTTCTTGATACAATATGTAGATAAGCCTATGAGAGGAGAGGCTGTATTAGATCTGGTGCTGGGAAATGAACCTGGTCAGGTGTCAGGTCTCTCAGTGGGAGAGCATTCTGGAGATAGTGATTTCAATTCTATTTCCTTTACCGTAACATTGGAGAGAGATTAGAACAGACAAGTTAGGGAAACGTTTAATTGGAGTAAGGGGAAATGTGAAGCTATCAGGCAGGAACTTGGAAGTATAAATTAGAAACGAACGTTCTCAGGGAAATGTACAGAAGATATGTGGCAAATATTCAGGGGATATTTGCGAAGTGTTCTGCATAGGTACGTTCCAATAAGACAGGGAAAGGACGGTAGGGTACAGGAACCGTGGTGTACAAAGGCCGTTATAAATCTAGTCAAGAAGAAAAGAAGACCTTATGAAAGATTCAAAAACTAGGTAATGACAGAGATCTAGAAGATTATAAATCTAGCAGGAAGGAGCTTAAGAATGAAATTAGGAGGGCCAGAAGGGGCCATGCGAAGGCCTTGGCAGACAGGATTAAGGAAAACCCCAAGGCATTCTACAAGTATGTGAAGAGCAAGAGGATAAGACTTGAGAGAATAGGACCAATCAAGAGTGACAGTGGAAAGTATGTATGGAACCGAAGGGGATAGCAGAGGTACTTAATACTTTGCTTCAGTATTCACTATGGAAAAGGATCTTGGCGATTGTAGGGATGACGTGCAGCAGACTGAAGAGCTTGAGCATGTAGATATTAAGGAAGAGGATGTGCCGGAGCTTTTGGAAAGTATCAAGTTGGATAAGTCACCAGGACCGGGTGGGATGTAACCCAGGCTACTGTGGGAAGAGAGGGAGGAGATTGCTGAGCCTCTGGCAATGATCTATGCATTATTAATGGGGACAGGAAATGTTCCGGAGGATTGGAGTGTTGCGGATGTTGTTCCCTTATTCAAGAAAGGGAGTAGAGATAGCCCAGGAAATTATAGGCCAGTGAGTCTTACTGTAGTAGTTGGTAACTTGATAGAGAAGATCCTGAGAGGCAGGATTCATGAACGTTTGAAGAGGTATAATATGATTAGGAATACTCAGCATGGCTTTGTCAAAGGCTGGTCATGCGTTACGAGCTTGATTGAATTTTTTGGAGATGTGACTAAACTTATTGATGAAGGAAGAGCAGTAGATGTAGTGTATATGGATTTCAGCAAGGCATTTGATAAGGTACCCCATGCAAGGCTATCGAGAAAGTAAGGAGGCATGGGATCCAGGGGGACATTGCTTTCTGGATCCAGAACTGACTTGCAAACAGAAGGCAAAGAGTGGTTGTAGATGGGTCATATTCTGCATGGAGGCCAGAGACCAGTGGTGTGCCTCAGGGATCTGTTCTGGGACCCTTACTCTTCGTGGTTTTCATAAATGACCTGGATGAGGAAGTGGAGGGATGGGTTAGTAAATTTGCTGATGACACAAAGGTTGGTGGTGTTGTGGTGTTGTGGATAGTGTGGAGGGCCTGTCAGAGTTTACAATGGGACACTGATAGGATTGCCAAGCAAAAGGTAAGTGGTTCATTTTGGTAGGTCAAATATGATTGCAGAATACAGCATTAATGGTTAGACTCTTGGCAGTGTGGAGGATCAGAGGGATCTTGGGGTCCGAGTCCATAGGACACACAAAGCTCCTATGCAGGTTGACTCTGTGTTTAAGAAGGCATTCAGTACATTGGCCTTCATCAGCCATGGGATTGAGTTTAAGAGCCAAGAGGTAATATTGCAGCTATATAGGAACCTGGTCAGACCCCACTTGGAGTACTGTGCTCAGTTCTGGTTGCCTCACTACAAGAAGGACGTGGAAACCATAGAAAGGGTGCAAAGGAGATTTACAAGGATGTTGCCTGGATTGGGGAGCATGTCTTATGAGAATAGGTTGAGTGAACTCGGCCTTTTCTCCTTGGAGCGATGGAGGATAAACCGTGACCTGATAGAGGTATACAAGATAATGACAGTCATTGATTGTGGGGATAGTCAGAGGCTTCCAAGGGCTGAAATGGCTAGCACGAGAGGGCATAATTTTAAAGTGCTTGGAAGTAGGTACAGAGGAGATGTCAGGGATAAGTTTTTTTACGCAGAGAGTGGTGAGTGTGTGGAATGGGCTGCCGGCGGTTGTGGAGGCGGAAATGATAGGTCTTTTAAGAGACTCCTGGATAGGTACATGGAGCCTAGAAAAATGGAGGGCTTTGGGTAAGCCTAGGTATTTCTCAGGTAAGGACATGCTCGGCACAGCTTTGTGGGCCGAAGGGCCTGTAGGGTGCTGTAGGTTCTCTATGTTTCTATGTTTCTATTGTTTTTACAGATTCTGCCTGACCACTGAATTTTTCCATCTTTTTCTGTTTTAAATAGTTAAAATCTCCCCTCTTGTTTCTAATCTCTCTTTGTTTTCAAACCCTGTGATTAAGTGCCCTTTAACTCTGCAATTGTCCTCATTCTTGCCTGTAGATAGTATTTGACTGTATTGCTCCAGCACTGGCATCCATGGCTTTCGCTGCCTGGGCACTCAGCTGTGGACTTGCCCTTTCGCTCCTCTGAAATTGAGATTCATCCCATCCGAGCTACTGTAAAGGTGCTGCATGTTGATCCGATGTAAACTGATGACCCCAGATAAAACCATAGATTTTAAAAAATTTACCTTTAAAATAATTGGAGTGGATTTATTGATTATGTTATGATATGACAATGTGGTTCCTGTCAACATACAGGGATCATGGGAAGTTGGTCAATACATTCAAGACCTTCCTGGCTGATGGATTATAAGGCTGCCATAGAGGTGAGGGAAAATATGAAGGAGAGGTCAGGAGATCTGTAGTCTCACCTCTTCCATTGAACAGGAGATACAAAACTTGGGTGCACTAGGCTCAAAGACAGCATCTATCCCGTTGTTATCAGTCCCTCTGATACATTTAAAGGCTCTATTTAAACACTCTATTTGTCAACCTGTAGAGCACTTTCTCTGTAAACTTAGCACTCTATTCTACACTCTGTCTTCCTTTGTACTACCCCCGATGTGTTTGGATGACAATAATAGAAGCAATGTGATTACTCAGGTCGAGTTTGATATTCTTCAGAGGGGTTGTCCATTGGTAGGTCGTCAGCTAGTTGCAGAGACCGATCCAAGATCCACATATTTTGGCATATGGTGGATTCACTTAATGGAGTATACCCGTGTGTGACTCTGTTTAATGTGGGAGAGGCTGATGCACAGACAGTCACAACACAGTCCTTGACAAATCAGCGTCCAGTGGCAAGGAATGCAAGACAACTTGGGACCTTTCTCCACTCTCACTGTCATTGTGACATGTCATCATCTTCCACCAGCTTCTGCACTTGGTGTGGAACTTCCTCCTTGATCTTATCACCATGGATGACCCCACCAGGAGCAAAGCACCAGATGGCTAAACTCCAGACAACATTGTCCTCAGCAACTCAGGAACTCACAAGTCTCTCTATCTTGACAAGGCAACGATCCTCAAACAAGGAGTCAATAATACCCATGTTGGTTCCAGATCTTGAACTCGCATGATTGTTGCACCGATGGAGTGAGGAATAGGCGAATCATGTTGAGGAGATAGCAATGAGTCTCTTTTCTGGGTATGGCTGTAGTAAAGACCACAGTAAAGGTTTAAGTATGTAAACCATGAAAGGCTCAGGCAGGCAGTTATAAACAGATATACATCCATTTGGGACCCTTTAACTTACATATTTTAGCAGACTTGCTGTGGTTTTTCTCCTCATTTTGCTAGGAATAGGTGAACATTATGGCTCTGATTTCTGTTGGCAAGAGCACGTTGTGTGTCACGCGCATTGATGATGTCATTGTGTGTGTGAATGGTACCGGAGAAACAGCTGAGGGAGGATGCAGCGCACTCAGGGAAGCCTCTTCCCACCTCCGGAAATTGATCCAACTTCCAGGATTACTCGTGTGCTTCAGTTACAAATGGTAACTTAAAGACAGGATTTTATTTATTTTTTCCTCCAATTTCCTTTGACAATCAATCACAATCTCAATCAATGGTGAGCTTCTAGGAAAACCACGTAGGGGTGTTTTTGCTAAAAGTTTCTCATTGCTTGAGATTGTGATTGGGTTCTTAAAAGAAACTGGAGGAAAAACAAATTAGAATTAGCCAGAAGGAGGATACATCCTAATATCAGTGTTGGAATCCTGACTCTGAATTGCCAACTGTCACATGAAGACCTCAGAACTCTCCAGTGCTTAAGATGTCAGTGCGATCCCACCTCTGGACCATTCTAATCGTGCATGCAAACCCTATTGGGTGCCTGCTTGATCTGATGTCGACTGCATTGCTTGACCTGATTTTAACCTCACTGATGGATCTGACCTCAGTCCCAGTGTGAGACCTGACCTTAACCTTACTGCTAGACATGACCTTGTACCTGCTGCCAGACCTGATCTGCTTCTTCGGAGATGACTGTATCACAAGAGAGGTTTTACACCTCACATGGAACCAAGAATAGTTTCAGAGTAATTTTGATAGGAGAAGAATAGATAAAGAGTAAATCTTGCATATCAAAATCTCTTTCCTTCATGTCAGATTCTCTCTCCATATCAGGGCAGGACTCCTTCACTGGGAAGAGAATATTTTCCCATTGAACAATCAGGAAGTGCTCAGCAGGTCAGGCAAAGAGTAAGTGTATTGGTTGTTCAGGTCACTGAACTGTGAAAAGTTCAGTCAGACTTTAAACAGGAAAATGTTGGAAGAAAGACCGAAGGGAGGAAATGAGAAAAAATTAGAAACACAAAATTAATGATTAGCCACATTATCATCAGCATTGCTTGTCCAAAAAGAAAGATTGAAAACTTGGGTTTTGATTCAGAATTGATGAAAGTGATGTTGCTTCTGAGAGGCTGTAAAGTGCCTATCAAAAATAGATGGTGTTATGTCTAAGTTTTGGCTGGGTTCTGTGGCTGCCTCTTTATCTGATTAACTTATTTAACTATCTTGCTCATACAAGGTAGTACCATTTGGTGAATGCTCTTCTTGCCAAAGAACAGAATCTGTTCAAGAACAACAGTGCTCAAGTTAGAGTTCTCATTTTCACAAAGTCAACCAGCACACTCTTTCTCCCACACCTCAACACTCGCTTCTTTTCATCTCCACTATATTTCCCTTCTCATCTCACCTTTCTACTGCTCCTCCTCTTCTCTGCCCTCTTTCCACCTTCATTAGTCCCCCCCTCTCTTTTTGAAAGATAAGGATGGTGGCCCAGCAGTGTAGCGATTAGCAGTAAGATGTAAAATTGAGATCTGATTCCCATTATTGTCTATTAGGAGGTTGTTAGTTCCCCTGTGACTACCTGTACTTGGGTTTCCTCCAGGTGCTCCAGTTTCTTCCCACAGCCCATAGATGTACAGTTAGGGTTAGAGAGTTGTGGGTTAGTTAGATTTGCTGGCACTAGAAGCATGGCAATACTTGCAAGCTGCCTCCAATGTAATCCTTGCTAATTTGATTTGATGTCAAATGACCCATTTCACTATATGTTTCGATATACAAGTGACAAATAAAACAAATCTTTAATCTATTTTTTCTGTTTTTCCTCTCCTTCTCTCCATCTCTCCTTGTCTCCCCTTCTTCATTTCTCTCTGCTCCTTTCCCTCTTCTATCCTGCTGTATCTCCTGTCCTCCCCCACCCCACCACTCTCCTCTCCTCCTCACCTTCCATTACCCTCTTTCTCTAACTTACTATTCTTTCCCCTCCTTTTACTACCTTCTTTCCTCTCCTTTTACTACCTTCTTTCCTTAGTTTCTTTATCTCTCCCTTTTTCTCCTCTTCTGCTGACCATCACACTCCTTCTCACCCTCTATTTGGATTCTCTTTCTCCATTCCTATCTCCTCTTTCCCTCCAAATGGCTTTTTTTTCCTGTGTTGTTTTTTCCTCTCTCAGTGATTCTCATTCTGCTCTCTTTTGAAGGGTAACCACTGATATAATATTGCCACAGTGACAAAAGGTTATTGGAGCTTCATGACATCTCTGTGTTGTGAAAGCCAAGGTTCTAATGCAATCTTTCGTCAGGGAGGCATGATGGCAGAGCTGGCTCGTAGTGCCAGAGGCTTGGGTTCAAAGCTGACCTTGGGGAGTTTGCACATTCTCCCTGCCACCCACAAGGGTTTCCTCCAGGCACTTTGGCTGCTTCCCATTTCCCAAAGACAGGCCAATTGGCAGATCAAGTGGCTGCTATAAATTACACTTTTATGTGTAGGTGGGTGGTGGAATCTGATAGTAGTTATTACAGAACATGGAACAGATCATAAGACCATAAGGTATTGGAGCAGATTTAGGCCATTTGGCCCATTGAGTCTGCTCCGTGCTGATCCATTTTCCCTCTCAGCCCCAATCTCTTGCCTTCTTCACATATCCCTTCATGCCCTGACCAATCAAAAATCTATCAACCTCTGTCTTAAATATACCCAATGGGTTGGCTTCCACAGCGCAGGTTGCAATGATTTCCACAGATTCACCACTCTTTGGCTAAGGGAATTCTTCCTTGTCTCCATTCTAAAAGGACACCTCTCTATTCTGACATTGTGTTCCCTAATCTTAGATTCACCCACCATAGGAAACATCCTCTCCATATCCACTATATTGAGACCTTTCAACATTCGATAGGTTTCAATGTGGCTACCCCTCATTCTTCTGAACTCTAGTGAGCAGAGGCCCAGAGCAATCAAATGCTCCTCATATGACAAGCCTTTCAATCCTGGAATCACGTTTGTGAACATTACAGCATTAGACAGGCCATTTAGCCCATGATGTTATGCCAATCTTGATGCCAATTTATACTAAATGGCCTCCATTCTCTCCATTCCCTTCATATTCATGTGCCTCTTGAACTCCACTAAATTGCCTGCTTCCACTTCTACCCCAGTAACCCATTCCAGGCACCTACTGGTTCCTGTGTAAAAAGAACTTAACCCTCACATCTTCCCTCTAACCTCAAAAGTATGTCCTCCAATATTTAACATTTGTACCCTGGGGAAGATATTCTTACTGTTTACACCTCTCATAATTACAGTATGTAAGCCTCTAATATTCCAAAGAGAACCATCCAAGTTTTTCCAACCTTTCGTTATGGCATATACAGCTGAATCCAGGCAGCAGCCTGGTAAATCTCCTCTACGCCCCACCCACCCTACCTTTCCGGTAATGGGGGACAACCAGATGTGCATTCATTATTGATCAAAATGCGGAGAGAATGAAATGAAGGGATTAACGTGATAGCTATCATAGACATGAGGGGTTGATGAGCCTGCTTCAGTGCTGTATCACTCTATAACTCTATGACTTTAAGACTAGTTAAGAACAAGGTCAGGTTTTCCAATATTCCACTTGCTTGCCCTGGGAATTTTAGGCCTTCACACAGCACATTACACTAACACTGAAGTAATCACTGCACTCAGGAGAACTGTAGAGCAGGAAAATTAATATCCTCTCAAAACAAACACAGGAAAAGTTTCAATAATGCTTGATAAATACAACTGTGATTATTTCCTGAACAGTGGAGAGGTTGACCTTCTAGTTAATTTGTTCATGGTAAATTACATTACTGTCTCAGCATACTGTCAAACCCTCAGACCTGCAGTGTGTTACAGCCAATCATACCTTCAGACAACCAACAGGAACAGAATTACTGCTTGCTGATCTGTCAGATTTTCCACCAGAGACCATCCTCTGAATTCCGAACAAAGTCCAAAAGCCTGCAGGTGCTGGAAATCTGAGGGAAAAATGGAATGGCTGCAAACTGGTTTCTGTGACAGTGGAGAGCTGGGACGGTAGACAGAACTCCAAACCTTTCAGCCTTTGCCTCTAACACTTAGGTGCTGAGTATGTGGAGAAAAGAGAACACATTTTCTTGAAGGATCTTAATCCTAAACATCCACAGTGTACTTCCCTCCACAGGGTACCTGGCATGGGAGTTCCTCCAGAGTTTTGTGTGTGTTACGCTTCACTTTATTACACTAATTGAAGGGTTGTTGCCTTCAAAGGCTGAGTTAGCATCTACTGCCCACCAGTAATTGTCCTTGAGAAGGCCAGATTGTGCTTCCTCCATGGACCACGGCAGTCCTTGAGGTATCTCCGATGCTGTTGGAGAAGGAATTCCAGGATTTTGAATCCAGGATGGGGTGTGTCTCTGAGGGCAACTTCCAGGGGGTGGCATTCCCCCTGATGTATCTGCCTTTGCCCTTTGAGCTGGTTGAGGTGGTGGGTTTGAACAGTGCTGTCTAAGGACTCTGTGAGTTGCTGCAGTGTATTCTTATGAAAGAAGATGGTGCTGCGGAGACACCTCAACAGCTTGTGACCAGCTAGCAAATTACTAACAATTTGGCTAAATATATTTCTATTGGAACTACGATCACACAATCCAGACCCTGTAATCTCCCTTTGGGAGGTATGCTCTTGAATCATGTGTATATGACCTAGCATTTCTGTGGTATTGTGAAGGATTTCATGAACTGGAATCTCGAGAATGCAGTACGGATGCAACGGCCTATGCTGGAACTGACTTGGGGCACTCAAAGGGTCCTTAGACAGAACTTTGGGCCAGGTTGAAGCGGCAGAGCCCGGGTCTGACAGTGGATGTTTGGCCTATTTAAGCACTGAGCAAGTAAGGTGTCAAGGCCAAGGGCAAAGGAGAAAGTGGTGTTCAGTTCACTATTTCTTGAGGCTTTACTTACCTCAACACTGAACCTCGCTCCGTGACTGGTCTGGAGCCATTGGGCCCCTACACTGTCTGTAGTGATGAACTTGATTCAGTGAATTCTGCAGTTCATGTTCTGTGAATTGTTTGTATGCTCGAATTGTTCTCTCTTTTTCACATGTTGAATGTTAGACTGTCCTTGTGGTGTGTTTTTATTTGTGAATTCTGTCATCCTTTGTTTTGTGGCTGCCTGCAAGTAGATGAATCTCATGGTTGTATATGGTATACAACACACTCAAAATGCTGGAGGAACTCAGCAGGCCAGGCAGTGTCTATGGAAAGGAATGAACAGTCCGATGTTTTGGGCTGAGATCCTTCATCAGGACTTAAACAGTTGCTCTAAGGCCATGCTGACATATCACGTCCATAGACTGGAAACTCAAAAGAAAAAACACTTCTTAAAGATTATCTAGTTTTGATGCTGGATATCCAGAGTAAGACACACACACACACACACACAAAAGGAACTCAGCAGACAAGGCAGCGTCTATGGAGAAGAGTTCAGTCGATGCTTCGGGCTGAGACCCTTCGGCAGGATGTATACTTTGATAATAAATGTACTTTGAACTTTAACTTGTAGATGTTTTAAATTGCGGTTGTTTTGGTGGAGTGGATGGGGTAGCTGCTGTGTAACGTACGGTGCGGAATTTGCTGGGTGTTTTTCCATCACACTCCTGGCTTGAAGCCTGTAGATGTTGGAGAGGCTTTGGAGCATTAGGAGGTGAGCACTTTCCAGCCTTTGAGCTGCTCTTGTCACCTCATTGCATTTACGGCTACTTTTGTTCAGTTTCAGGTCAGTAGTAAACCCCACCCCCATCCCTGAAGTATTGATAGTGGGGATTTAGTGAATGGTGATGCTAGTGAATGTCGTTTGGGTGATACCTGGATTTTCTCTTGTTTGACGTCTGCACAGATGTTACTTTGATTACTTGTCAGGTCATACAAAGGAATGGATGGGACTATGGTAGAGTGAGCTCCATGCTAGAAGCTGGAAATGCTGGAAGTCTGGAGGAGGTCCAGTCCCATCAGTGAGAAGAGAAACTGAGTCACTTGCTTCGGGTCAGACATCCAAACCATTGACTCCGCTTCATTTCTCATAGGTACAGTCTGACCTGATGAGTGTTTCCAGCATCTTCCTTCTTTGGTTTGACTCTTCACCTCCTGCAGTCCTGTTCAATTTTCAAAGAGATCCAAGCCACGTGCGCTCATCAACACATCATCTGGGAGGCCCATCATGATGGGCCTTGAGAGGACTCATGGGTGCGGGGCAATGTCAGTCAAGCTGATTCCACCTCCCACTGGTAATGATCACACACACGCGCACACACACACACACACACACACACACACACACACACACACGCACGCACGCACGCACGCACGCACGCACGCACGCACGCATGCGCACGCGCACACGCACACGCACGCACGCACACAAACATGGATACAGACACACACACATACACGCACACAAACATGGATACAGACACACACACACACACACACACACAAACATGGATACAGACACACACACACAAACACACACGCACGCACATGCACATGCACACACACACACAAACATGGATACAGACACACACACATACACGCACACAAACATGGATACAGACACACACACACGCACACAAACATGGATACAGACACACACACATACACACACACAAACATGGATACAGACACACACACACGCACACAAACATGGATACAGACACACACACACACACACACAAACACACACGCACACACGCACGCACATGCACATCCACACACACACACACAAACATGGATACAGACACACACACACACACACACACAAACATGGATACAGACAGACAGACACACACACACACTCACACAAACATGGATACAGACACACACATGCACACAAACATGGATACAGACACACACACACACACTCACACACACACACACAAACATGGATACAGACACACACACACTCACACACACACACACTGAGGGGCAAGCACAGGGAGACACACACATATAAATACAAACAGAGACACACACATACACACACACTGAGACACAAACACAGATACACACATGCACCTCCCCCCACACACACACACAAACATACATAGATGCATTCTAGCGCACACACACATGCATTTTCATTTACACATTTCTAACCAAACAGTTCTTCACTCTTTCCAGCTCCCATTCTCATGCTCTCCCTTTCTTTCTCTCACTCCATTTCTACTTCTCTCTCTGTCTGAGATACACAAAGGAAAACTCTTACCCAAACATTTCCTCTCTCTCATTCCCTCTATCTCTGTTCTCTCACTCTATGTCTCAGTCTCCTCTCTCTCTTCTCTCTCTCCTCTCCTCTCCCGCCTGTCTCTATTCCTCTGCTCTTTCACAAACACATACATAATCTCTCTCTGATTCTTTCTGTCTCTGTCTGTTCTCTCTTTCTCCTTCGGTCTCTGTCTCTCTTTTTTCATTGATCAATGCCAGGAATGTGTTTTATGAATTGGGCTGAGTTACTGCCAGTTACAGGCTTGAGTTTACAAGCTCTAGTCCATCACATAAATGGGCAGAGGCAGTTGGCAATCTATGCAGATTTCATTTGCAGTCAGTTCCTCAAGAGACAAATCCAATCTGTTAGTCTTATCGAACACTAACCTTTCCTCTGTTTCAAATTGATCCTATTTCTTGAGATTAGAAATTTGTTCTGATTCACAGATCTCAGGACAGATAAAAGTGACCTGGTACAAAGGAATCTCTAAGTAGAAGATGATGCCTGCACATTAGAGCATGAACATGAACAGAGACCCCTCAAGACCTCACTGCTCTTTCAGTAAGCATAGGATGTTGCAGTACAAAGGAGATCAGTTGTGCTGATGCTTGCCCAGAATAGTGCGGAGCTTAATAGAAACATAGAAAACCTGCAGGACAATACAGGCCCTTCTGCCTATAATGCTGTGCCAAGCATGTACTTACTTTAGATATTACCTAGGGTTACCCATAGCTCTCTATTTCTCTCTACTCCACATACCTATCCAAGAGTCTCTTAAAAGACCTTATTGTATCTGCCACCCCCACCATCAATGACAGCCTATTCCACGCACTCACCACTCTCTGCGTAAAAAACTTACCCCTGACATCTCCTCTGTACCTACTTCCAAGCACCTTAAAACTGTGCTCTCTTGTGTTAGCCAGTTCAGCTCTGGAAACAAAGTCTCTGACTATCCACATGATCAATGCCTCTCATCATCTTAGACACCTCTATCAGGTCACCTCTCATCCTTCTCTGTTCCAAGGAGAAAAGGCTGAGTTCACTCAACCTATTCTCATAAGGCATGCTCCCCAATCCAGGCAACATCCTTGTAAATCTCCTCTGCACCCTTTCTATAGTTTCCACATCCTTCCTGTAGTGAGGTGACCAGAACTGAGCATGGTACTCCAAGTGGGGTCTGACCAGGGCCCTATACAGCCCTATACATTACCTCTCGGCTCTTGAATTCAATCCCATGGTTGATGAAGGCCAATACACCGTTTGCCTTCTTAACCCAGAGTCAACCTGCACAGCAGCTTTGAGTGTCCTATGGACTCAGACCCCAAGATCCCTCTGATCATCCACATTGCTAAGAGTCTTACCAATAATACAATATTCTGCTATCATATTTGACCTACCAAAATGAACCACCTCACACTTATTTGGGTTGAACTCCATCTGCCACTTCTCATCCCAGTTTTGCATTCTACTGATGTCCCACTGTAATCTCTGACAGCCCTCCATACTATCCACAACACCCATAACCTTTGTGTCATCGCCAATTCCTCATCCAGGTCATTTATAAAAATCATGAAGGGAAGGGGTCCCGGAACAGATCCCTAAGGCACACCACTGGTGACCGACCTCCATGCAGAATATGACCCATCTGCAACTACTCTTTGCCTTCTGTGGGCAAGTCAGTTCTGGATCCACAAAGCAAGATCCTCTTGGATCCCATGCCTCATTACTTTCTCAATAAGCCTTGCATGAAGTACCTTATCAAATGCCTTGCTGAAATCCATATACACTACATCTACAGCTCTACCTTCATCAATGTGTTTAGGCACATCCTCAAAAAATTCAGTCAGGCTCGTAAGGCATAACCTGCCCTTGACAAAGCCATGCTGACTATTCCTAATCATATTATACCTCTCGAAATGTTAATAAATCCTGTCTCTCAGGATCTTCTCCATCAACGTACCAACCACTGAAGTAAGACTCACTGGTCTATAAATTCCTGGGCTATCTATACTCCCTTTCTTGAATAAGGGAACAACATTTGCAACCCTCCAATCCTCGGGAACCTGTCCCGTCCCCATTGATGCTTCCTTTGGGTGTTTCAGTTTCCTCCCACAGTCTAGAATAGGTTAATTAGTCATCGTATATTGTCCTGTGACTCGGCTAGTGCTGGGTTGCTGGGTGGTGCAGCTTGTTGGGCTGTTCCGCACTGCATCTCTACATAACTACAGAAAGAAAGAATAGGCTTCCCAGCTTTCAGTCCATAGACCAGTAGGCCACGGTTCTCAGAGAGTCCTTCCAGTGCAGAGGATTTCTGTCTCCTCAGGCAGTGAGTTTCAGACTCTCACTATCTACTGAGTGTATTATATTTTCTAAGCTGCACTCTATCTCTTTTGCCAAGAACCTAAACTCTTTCATATCAAGGTGCTGAGCCTTCTGCTAAGATCATTGGTGACCTAACCTTTAACCTCAACATTATCTTTCTCATGAATCAAATATCTGACTTTATGACTAATGGGTCAACTTCCTTGGCCCCCTGGGAGAGAAGATTCCATGGGTTCACAGCCCTTGAAGAGGAGAAAATCACTTTTATATTAATTGGTCATGCCGTTATTCTTGAGCTATACTTCCTATCTCCACATAGAAACAGCCTCCCAGCATCAATCCCATTAGGCTGCCTCCAGAAATGCTTCCATAAGATCAGCCCTCATTCTTCTCAACTCCTGATAGTAGAGACCCAATCAACTCAACCCTTCCTCCCCAGAATCAACCTTGTGATTCTCTTTTGAACTCACTCCAAGCCACAAAGAGTCTAAAATTCTATGTACTGCTCAATGTTCTGTACTGGTGTATTAATTTACTCATATCCCTATTAAAAGTTTATTGATGGCATGAGGATGCTATTGGCAAGAGTTGATTCCTACAACTGATTGATTTGTGGATTACTTTGGAGAACAGTTAAATCTCACTGACAGTTAAAGTCACACTTGCAAGGAACAAGACATATGAATAGGCCCACAGGGCATAAGAATGGAAGATTTACTCTATGATGCACTGTGAACCATATAACTTTTACAACACAGCAGCTTCAACCACATTTCTCCTGATGTCAGGTCTTTAAATATGCCAGACTTTCCAGTGGCCCTCTCTGGGTTTTAAATCCACGTTCTCTGGATTTTCAGCAACAGTTACAAAATGCTGGTCTAACTCAGCAGGTCAGGAAGCCTTTAAAACTTTCTTCTCTCGTTGACTACGCTCCAGTTTTTCACTCCTCCACTCCAGGAAAAAGACTGCAACCATTCATTTTATCAATGCCCTTCTTGACTCTATAAACCGACATATGCTCATCTATTCAACCTTCTACACTCCATGGAAAACAGCTTTAGCCTCTCCAGTCCTGGAAAGCAATTACTGACCAACTGAAATATATCTGAAGAGACTCAGACATTCAGGTAACAGCTTAGGAGAGAGAAGCAAAGTTAAATAGTCTATGTTCTAAGTCTACACTGGTATTACTCCCCATCTTTTCCTACGCTACATCGATGACTGCATTGGTGCTGCTTCCTGCACCCATGCAGGGCCCATCGACTTCATCATCAGCTTTGTCTCCAACTTCCACCCTGCACTCAAATTTGCATCGGCCATTTCTGACAGCTTCCTCCGCTTTCTCAATCCCTCTGTTTCTTTTTTTGGACACAGCTTATTTACTGATATCTATTATGAACCCAGCAACTTTCACAGCTACCTGGACTATATCTCTTCCCACCCTGTTATTCATGAAAACATCATCCCCTTCTCTTAATTCTTCCGTCTCCACCGTATCTGCTCTCAGGATGAGGCTTTTCATTCTAGAACTAAAAAGATGTCTTCCTTCTTCAAAAAAGGGGCTTCCCTTCCTCCACCATCAACACAGCCCTCAACCTTATCTTTTCCATTTTGCGCACATCTGCCCTCACCCCATCCTCCCGCCAACCCACCAGCGATAGGGTACGTCTTCTCCTCATCTACCACCCCACCAGCCTCCACGTTATGAACACAATTTACCATAACTTTCTCCATCTCCAGCGGGATCCCATCACTAGGCACATCTTTCCCTCGACCCACCTACAGCCTTACAAAGGGATCGCTCCCTACACAACTCCCTTGTCCATTTGTCTCTTCCCACTGATCTCTCTCCTGGTACTTACCCTTGCAAACAGAGCAAGTGCTACACCTGCCCCTACACCTCCTCTCTCATAACCATCCAGGGCCCCAGACTGTCTTTCCAAGTGAGGCTACACTTCACTTCTGAATCTGTTGGGGTCATATACTGTATCAGGTGCTCCCAGTGTGGTTTGCTGTAGATTGGTGAGACCCGACATAGATAGGGAGACAACTTTGCCAAGTACCTACGCTTTGTCCAGCAGAAAAAGTGGACTCTCCCAGTGGCCGGATATCAATGGCCGACGGAGTGATCTGAGGAAGAGTGCTAGGGCTTTGGCTCATTCGGGCTTCGGTGATAACTGGTTGAGGTGAGGTAAGTTACCAGTGAGGAATAGAGACAGGAAGTATGTCTGTGAGGCCATTGTTCTGTACTGGTTGCCAGGTGTGGAATGTCCAGGAGACTCCCAGCTTCCCGGACGGCCTCATCTGCACCAAGTGCATTGAGCTGCCGCTCCTTAGGGACCGTGTTAGGGAACAGGAGTTGCAGCTCGATGACCTTCGTCTGGTCAGGGAAAATGAGGACGCGATAGAGAGGTGCAAAAGGCAAGTAGTCACACCGGGGCCTCGGGAGACAGATAAGTGACAGACAGGTTGCACTTGAATACAAGGGGAACCAATATCTTGGTAGGGAGGTTTGCTAAGGCTATGGGGGAGAGTTTAAACTAGAATTGCTGGGGGCTGGGAACTGAGCTGAAAATACGGAGGAAGGGGCTGTTGGCTCACAGGTAGAGCAAGCTTGGAGACAGTGCGAGAGGGAGGATAGGCAGGTGATAGAGAAGGGATGCGCTCAGACCTCTGGTTTGAGATGTGTCTATTTTAATGAAAGAAGCATCATGAACAAAGCAGATGAGCTTAGAGCGTGGATCAGTACTCGGAGCTATGATGTTGTGGCCATTACAGAGACTTGGATGGCTCAGGGGCAGGAATGGTTACTTCGAGTACAAGGCTTTTGATGTTTCAGAAAGGACAGAGAGGGAGGCAAAAGAGGTGGGGGTATGGCACTGCTGATCAGAGATAGTGTCACGGCTGCAGAAAAGGAGGAAGTCATGGAAGAATTGTCTGCTGAATCTCTGTGGGTGTAAGTTAGAAACAGGAAGAGGTCAATCACTCTATTGGGTGCTTTTTATAGACCAGCCAATAGTAATAGGCACTTCGAGGAGCAGATAGGGAGACAGATTCTGGAAAGGTGTAATAATAATAACAGGGTTGTTGTGGTGGGAGATTTTAATTTCCCAAATATTGATTGGCATCTCCCTAGAGCAAGTGGTTTAGATGAAACAGACAAGTTAGGAAAGCGTTTAATTGGAGTAATGGGGGTAGATGAAGTTATCAGACAAGAACTTGGAAGCATAAATTGAGAACAGATGTTCTCAGGGAAATGCACAGCAGAAATGTGGCAAATGTTTCAGGGGATATTTGCATGGTGTTCACCATAGGTACGTTCCAATGAGACGGAAAGGATGGTATGGTGCAGGAACCGTGGTGTACAAAGGCTTTTGAAAATCTAGTCAAGAAGAAAAGAAAAGCTTACAAAAGGTTCAAAAAACTAGGTAATAATAAAGATCTAGAAAATTATAAGGCTAGCAGGAAGGAGCTTAAGAATGAAATTTGGAGAGCCAGAAGGGGCCATGAGAAGGCCTTGGTGAGCAGAATTAAGGAAAACCCCAAGGCATTCTACAAGTATGTGAAGAGCAAGAGGATAAGATGTGAGAGAAAGAACCAATCAAGTGTGACAGTGGAAAAGTGTTTATGGAACCGGAGGAGGTAGCAGAGGTACTTAATGAATACTTTGCTTTAGTATTCACTATGGAAGATCCTCTTATCGATTGTTGGGAAGACTTACAGCAGACTGAAAAGCTTGAGCATGTAGATATTAAGAAAAAGAATGTGCTGGAGCTTTTGGAAAGCATCAAGTTGGGATAAGTCTCCGGAACCAGACAAGATGTATCGCAGACCACCGAGGGAGGCGAGGGAGGAGATTGTTGAGCATCTAGTAGTGATCTTTGCATCATCAATGGGGACAGGAGAGGTTCTGGAGGATTGGAGGGTTGCAGATGTTATTCCCTTATTCAGGAAAGGGAGTAGGGATCGCCCAGGACATTATAGACCAGTGAGTTATTTAAGTGGTTGGTAAGTTGATGGAGAAGATCCTGAGAAGCAGGATTTATGAACACTTGGAGAGGCATAATATGATTAGGAATAGTCAGCATGGCTTTGTCAAAGGCTGGTCATGCGTTACGAGCTTGATTGAATTTTTTGGAGATGTGACTAAACTTATTGATGAAGGAAGAGCAGTAGATGTAGTGTATATGGATTTCAGCAAGGCATTTGATAAGGTACCCCATGCAAGGCTATCGAGAAAGTAAGGAGGCATGGGATCCAGGGGGACATTGCTTTCTGGATCCAGAACTGACTTGCAAACAGAAGGCAAAGAGTGGTTGTAGATGGGTCATATTCTGCATGGAGGTCGGTGACCAGTGGAGGGATGAGTTAGAAAATTTGCTGATGACACAGAAGTTGGGAGTGCTATGGATAGTGTGGAGGGCTGTCAGAGGTTACATTGAGACATCGGTAGGATGCAAAACTGGGCTGAGAAGTGGCAGATGGAATTCAACCAAGATAAGTGTGAGGTGTTTCATTTTGGTAGGTTAAATATGGTGGCAGAATATTCTATTAATGGTAAGACTGTGGCAGTGTGGATGATCAGGGGGATCTTGAGGTCTAAGTCAATAGGACACTCAAAGCTGTGGTGCAGGTTGCCTCTGGGTTAAGAAGGCAAATGGTGTATTGGCCTTCATCAACCATGGGATTGAGTTTAAGAGCCAAGAGGTAATGTTATAGCTATGTTGTACCCTGGTCAGACCCCACTTGGAGTACTGTGCTTAGTTCTGATCACCTCACTACAGGAAGGATGTGAATACTGTAGAAAGAGTGCAGTGGTGATTTACAAGGATGTTGCCTGGATTGGAGAGCATGCCTTATGAGAAAAGGTTGAGTGAACTTAGCCTTTTCTCCGTGGAGTGGCGAAGGATGAGTTGACCATACAAGATGATGAGAGGCTTTGATCGTGTGGATAGTCAGAGACTTTTACCCAGGGCTGTATTGGCTAACATGAGAGTGCACAGTTTTCAGGGGCTTGGAAGTAGGTACAGAGGAGATATCAGGGGAAAGTTTTTTATGCAGTGAGTGGTGAGTGCTTGGAATGGGCTGCCGGTGATGGTGGGAGTCAACCTTGTTGGAATATTAGGTGTTGCTCCCCCAGTCAGAGAGTTGTCTCATCATAGCAGTAGAGAAGGCTATGGACCAACATGTTGGAATGGGGAGGGGCATTGGAAATTAAAATGGTTGGCCTTTGGGAAATCCTGATTTTAGCAGATGGTGTGAAGGTGCTCAACAAAGCAGTTTGGGTTGAAAGTGATAATAAACCTAATTGTGAACTCTGATTTCTCCCTTTCGTGTGTGTATGTATGTGTGAGAGTGTGTGTGCATGCGCATGTGTGTGCACATGTTTATGTGAGAGTATGTGTGTGCACACATGTGTATGTATGTGTGAGTGTGTGCATGTGTGTGTGTGTGTGTGAGCATGTGTATGTATGTGTGAGAATGCATGTGCATGCGCATGTGTGTGTGCACATGTATATGTGAGAGTATGTGTGTGCGCACGTGTGTACGTATGTGTAAGAGTGTGTACGCGTGTGTGTGTGTGAGCGTGTGTATGTATGTGTGAGATTGTGTGTGTGTGTGTGTCCCTCACTGTCTTCCCTTTTCCTTTTTCCTCTCTCAAACTCTTTTTCTGTTTGCTTGCCTCTCTCTGTCTCTCTCTGCATAGATCTCTATTTTTCTGTGACCCTTCTCTCTCTGTCTCTCTCTTCCCCGCATATTCTCTCTCTCTCTTTCTTTCACTCGCTATTCTGTGTGTGTGTGTCTCTCTCTCTCTCTCAGCCTCTCTGTCTGTCTGTCCCTCTCCTGCCCTTCAACGCACAGTGACAGGGAGAATGTGCAAATTCCACACAGGCAGCAGCAAGATTGGGATCAAAACAGGATCATTGGGTCTGTTAGGCAGCAGAACTAACTGCCGCACTCCAATGGGGACTGATTTTCCAGTTCAAGAGATTCTAGATTAAACACAAGCCATTAAGTTCCTTTCCTTTCTGCAATGAATTTTTATTGCTTTATCTCTGTTACAAGCAACAAACAGAGTCCTCAAAAATCCTGTCTGTCAGCAGAAATCATGGCACAACACCAAAAGATTTGACTGTGATGTTTGATACTTTCTGCTGAATCAAATACACATTTCCAATAGTTTGCACTTGGGTGCTTTATGTCTAAGTGTCCAGGAGGGAGGGTCTGAGGGGGAGGGAGAGGAAGGGGGGGTAGAGGAAGTGAGTGAGAGGGGGAAAGTGCAATGTAAAACTTACTTGCAGTAGTATCACAAGCTAAAATCACCCGCAAGATAAAAAATAAACACAATCTTTGGAATAAAGAACAAAATTAGAACAGAAAAAAATGAAAGTTCCATCAAAAACAGAATTAGGAGTCTTTCTGCCTTCTCAAGCTGACGAAAAAAAAAGATTTCGGACAGTGAGCAGGCATTTTTTGTTTTGAACAAGCTCCCTTGAAGGATAATTGGCAGGTCAGCTTTCTGGAACTGCCGGAAATGCAGACCCAGTTGACACTTTTAAACGTTGGCTGAAAATCTATTTATTTAACTTTGCTTTTAGCTAAGATCTTTTTGTCTCCTATTTTCATATTTGCACTTTATCCCATTATAAAGCACTTTGAACTACATTGTCTGTATGAAAATAGGTTATATTATTGTTATTATTAAGTTTGTGATGTCTTTGCTACTCAATACAAGGTTACCAAAGATGACAGGTGCTATATAAATGCAGATCTATCTTTGTTTTTGGCTCATACTATCAAACTTATATATTAATTTATCAGACTTTCATTGATTGAAATAATTTACATCTCTCTCAATTCAATCAATCAGGCAAAACACTGCGATGACTGTCCCAGGAACTTGTCCAAATGTTGTCCTGGACTGAAACTTGATTGCATTGACAAGATGATGGGCAACCAATCCAATTCCATTACCTGGTTCTGGGCTATTCCTGCCAGTTTAAACCAGCCCAGATCAATGGAAGTTATAAATGCCTGTCCTAATTACCGAAACTGACTACACCATAAAGATTCTGAATCCTAGTTCTAAATATATGCAAATCTACATAGATGCACTGCATATCAAGATCCCTCACAGATCCAGGCTTCGAGATAAACCCAAAGATGGCCTTGCACTGCCACCTAGTGTTAGGGAAAGGACATTTCCAATTATATCTTTTAAAGAGAGGATTTTTATGTTTCCTGTCAAACCAATTGAAACCAACAATGGCTTCTATGTTTGTGCCGCGAGTGATTGGTAGAAGCAGCATTGATGAAAAGAAAAAAATAAGTTGTGAAAAGATGTATTTGTAAGCCAACCAAATGATTAAAGAGAAATATAGACAGACTTGGAAAAGATTTATTCATTTCTGTACTTTCCTAGGCATTGAAGGGAATAAGATTCATTTGAAAAATAGTCACCATTTTATTGTAGGATGTACACCAATAAATTCACATATAGCAGGATCCCATAAGCATTAATGTTAGTGACCAGAGAATCTGTTTCTTAATAAAGGGATGTACACAGTCTTGAAGAAGGGTCTCAGCTCGAAACATTGACTCTTTATTCCTCTCCGTAGATGCTGCCTGACCTGCTGAGTTCCTCCACATTTTGTGTGTTACCCTGACCAGAGAACTGGATTGTGGGCCTACATTTTGTGTTTTCTGGAGTGGGACTTTTAAATATTAGCTTTATATGTCACATGTACATTGACACATTGAAATATAGAGTGAAATGAGTTTTGTGTTAATGACAAATACAGTCCAAAGAATGTGCTGGGGGCAGCCCACAAGGATCGCTATGGTTCCAGCACCATTACAGCACGCCCACAATTTACCAACCCTAACCCACATGCTTTTGGAATGGGAGAGGAAACTGCAGCATCCAGAGGAAATCCATGCAAGTCACAGGATGAACAATCAGCAGCAGGAATCAAAGCCGAATCGGAGATCATCGGCCTTAAAAAGCAATTGCCATAGCCACTGACCCTGCTACCTCCTGGTTCAGAACCTGCAGCACACCCACAACTCACACCTTGGTTAAAGAATTTGTTTTTAAAGTGAGCCCAAGAGCAGAGGAGCTGCATTTAGAAATGGAATTGACTTATTGTTGTCACCTGTATTGAGGAACAGTAAAAATCTTGCTTGCACACTGTTCATACAGTGCATTGAGGTAGAACAGGGTAAAACAATAACAGAATGCAGAATAAAGTGTAACAGCTACAGAGAAAGTGTGGTGCAGGTAGGCAATAAGGTGAAGGATCACAATGAGGTAGACTGTGAGGTCAAGGGCCCACCTTGTAGTACTAGGAACCATTCAATGGTCACGTTACAATGGAGTAGAAGCTGTCCTTGAGTCTGGTGCGACATGCTTTCAGGCTTTTTTATCTCCTGCCCATGGCAGAGGGGAGAAGAGGGAACGTTCGATGTAGGTACGTTCTGTCATAATGCTGGCTATTTCTGTGACTACATCACAGTTGTGGATCAGCAGCTCACTGGGCCTAAACAACCCACTTTGCATACAAACCTCAGCATAAATACTTCAAGATTTACTATACTTCTAAACAACAAAATTGTCTTGTTGTCAAATAACTCACTTATAAGTCAATAGCATCATAACATTTTAAGCAATGTTTGGATATTAAACCCACAGCACATATTTTCCTCGTATGAACATATAAAATCATTGCAACACACCAGTGAGAGGACAAGGTAAGGGCCGGAGGTCCCCGCGCTGGGGCCACGGCGGTCGCAGTCCGGAGACAGCGACCGACCAAGCGAGGAGTGCGACAGGGCGTGTGTCTGCCCCCCCCCCCCCCATAGGTAGGTAGGATCTATCGGCCAACAAAAGTTTGGCTCGAGGGATGACTTTCAGTAGATCGCAGTGAGGTGGCTGCTCTGCTACTTATGAAACTCTGAGCCCGAATTAAGTTGTTTGTGAATATTTTAGCAGCGGGTTCCCCACAAACATTCGGTGTGCTAAACAGGTTTAAAGGCGGCGCCCATCTGTCTGCACTCCAGGCCAGTAGCAACGGTACTTCTCGCAGGCCGCGCAAGGCGGCCAATTACCCAAGGCCAAGCAGTGATCCCTGGCGCTAGGGTATCACTGCGTTTAGGCAACTGATGACCTCGCGTGCATTCAAGTTCAACAGTGGGCGTGACAGGACATGAGGAAAGATGCAGCTAACTCATATCGTTTCATATCGCCAAATCATATCGTTTCCTCGCGGCCCGGTAGCACATGCTTTGCGGCCCAGTGGTTGGGGACCACTGCCATATACTACCTTGAGATTTATTACTTTGCAGGTACTGTATTCATAGTAAAACAAAGAAATACAATAGAACCAATGCAAAACTACACACAAAGACTGACAAACAAACAATGCGCAAAGGAAGACAAATTGTGAGAATAATGAAAAATAAATAAGTAAATAAATAATACTGAAAACACAAGTTGCATAGTCCTTGAAATTTCTTTTCACTGAAGTATTACATGACTGGGGAAGAGCTTCTTACAAAGTAAAACATATTTCTGATGACTTTGGTAGCCCAGCTAGGTATAAGTCGCCTCCACATCTCCAACAAGTGCAAAATAAGTTACAAGTCAGGTGATGTCATCTCTTTCACAAAGTCCTGATTGGAGCAATGAGCAATGTGTATGAGTGATCATCGTTGGTCAGTCCAGCCCTGCAGTGGATTGGAATCCAACTATGGTAAGGCACATCCACTTTCTATACTTAAGGCTCTCTTGCTGCATCTCTTCTCTTCTCCGATATACTGATCACAAACAGCCCAGACTGTTACAGTCATAGATTCATAGAAAGGTATAGCATTGAAGCAGCCCCTTCATTCCATCTAGTCGATTCTGAGCCATTTAAACTGCCTTCTCCCATCAACCTACACCGAGACTATAACTCTCCATACCCCTACCATCCATGCACCCATCCAAACTTCTCTTTAACCTTGAAATCGAGCTGACACGCACCACTTGTACTGGTAGCTCATTCCACACTCTTCACTCTGATTGAAGAATTTTCCCCTCATGCTGCCTTTAATCTTCTCACCTTTCACCCTTAATCCATGACTTCTGGTTGTAGTAAAAATGTTCCCTCTATTGGGGGGGGGGGGGGTCATGTTAAGTATCTTTCACAATCGTACACAATCACATTTCCTTTTCCGGTTTCTGATGAGGATGGTGTTGACAACATGGAGTTTGTGATGATGAGTCTGCAGGTTTTAGAACTGGCCTATTTATACTGTTTATTGAAGAAATTACACAGTACACACATGTTGTTGTCACTGGGAAAAATTGCACTGCACAAGATTTTTGTGCAACCTGGTCATTACAAATTAGAGGGAACATTGGTTGTAGTCCCTCCCAACCTCAGTAGAAAAAGCCTGCTTGCATTTACCCTATCTATACCCCTCATAATTTAGTATACCTCTATCAAATCTTCTCTCAATCTTCTATGTTCTAGTCAGCCTGAATAACCCAGTTGTCTGTATGTTACTGTTCAGTTGTTTTCACTCCAGCAGCGCTGTACTTTTCTTCCTTAGCACAGATGTCATGTAAATTATAAACCATATCTACACTATGTATAGTATCAGAGAAAAAAATATAATTAAATGTGAACTAAGCATAATTCTACAAATTAGACTAAAAAGAAACAAAGACCATTTAGTACAAGGTGATCAAAGTGGTTGTAGTGCCGCTAAACGACTATGATTAAGATGTGTTGGTTGAAGTAAAGAAACTGTTCTTCACCCAGAGTACACGTGGTCAAAGCAACACGTACAACACGCTGGAGGAACTCAGCAGGTCGGGCAGCATCCATGGAAGTGAGCAGTCAACGTTTCGGGCTGAGACCCTTCGTCAGGACTGCTCACTTCCACAGATGCTGCCTGACCTGCTGAGCTCCCCCAGCGTGTTGTACCTGTTCTTCACTCAGTTATTTGGCACTTCAGGCATCTGTACCTCCTGCCTAATGGCAGCTGTGAGAAGATGGCATGGCCAGATGGTGGGGACCTTTGATGATGGATGTTGCCTTCTTGAGATAGCAACTCCAGTAGGTAGTACCGATGGTAGGAAGGGATGTGCCTGTGATGTATCAGGCTGAGTCCACTACTCTCTGTAACTTCCTGTCCACTCAGCTCCACTTTATTAGTTTCCTGTTGTACCTAATAAAGTGGCCAGTGAGTGAATGCTCATGGTCTTCTGCTGCTGTAGACCATCTGCATCAAGATTTGACTTGTTGTATATTCAGAGATGCTCTTCTGCACACCACAGTTATAAATATGGTTATCTGAGTCACTGTTGCCTTCCTGTCAGCTTGAACCAGTCTGACCATTCTCCTCTGACCTCTCTCATTAACAAGGCATTTTTTGCCCACAGAACTGCTGAAACTGGAATTTTTTTGTTTGGTTTCCACAGCATCCTTTGTAAAGTCTTGTGAATATTGTGCTTGAAAATCATGGCATATCACCGGTTTCTGAGATACTGAAACAGCTGTCAGACACCAACAATCATTCCATTGTCAAGAACACATTTCTTCCCTATTCTCATGCTTGGTCTGAACTACAATGGAATCTCCTGACCATGCCTGCATGCTTTCATGCTTGAGTTGCTGTCACATGATTCATTTATTAGGTATTTGCATTAATAAGCGGGTGTACAGGTGTACCTAATAAAGTGGCCAGCAATGAAAAACTTAAATGTTGACTCCATAGAGTTAGAGTTAGAGAGAGAGAGAGAGAGAGAGAGAGAGAGAGAGAGAGAGAGAGAGAGAGAGAGAGAGAGAGAGAGAGAGAGAGAGAGAGAGAGAGAGAGAGAGAGAGAGAAAGAGAGAGAATGGAGAATGGAGACAGTCCTTTCAGCCCATCGAGTCCTTAACAATCGATATTGATTTTTCATTAATTCCGCATGCTCACCAGCTCCCCACAGGTTCTACACTCACCTACATACAAGGGACAATTCACAGAGGGCAATTAACCGACCAACCCATGTCCAAATCTGAGACAAAAACAGCACAGGTTTAATGTGAGAGGGGAAAGATTGAATGGGGACTTGAGGAGTATATTTTTCACAGAGCGAATGGTGGGTCTATGGAACAAGTTGCTGGAGGAGGTGAGGGACATCAGTAACTAGAGCACTCAGGTTCTAAGTGAACTGGTAAGGACACTACAGGTGGAGATGAAGAGGTTTATTTGCCCACACAGTGAGTTGGTGTGATGCAAATGGGCGTTTTGGAAGGCTGGGAACCTGGTCGTAGAGTCACAGAATGACAGAGCACTGCAGCACAGAAATGGCCCCTTGGCCCCTAGTCCATGCTGAACTAATAACCTGCCTAGTCCCATTGACGTGCACCTCCATACCCATCCCATCAATGTACCTGTCCAAATTTCTCTTAAATGATGAAATTGAACCTGCATCCACCACGTCCGCTGGTAGATCCTTCCACACTCTCCCCACCTTCCGAGTGAAGTTCTCTCTCATGTTCCCCTTTCACCTTACTTATGACCTCGATTTCTAGTCTCTCCCAGCCTCAGCAGAAAAAGCCTGCTTGCATTTACCCTATCTATACATAATTTTATATAGCTCTGTCAAATTTCCCCTTATTCTCTTACACTCTAGGGAGTAACAAACTGGTCTATTCAATCTTTCTCTAGAACTCAGGTCCACAAGTATTGACAACATCACTGTAAATTTTCTCCATACTCTTTCAATCTTATTGATATATTTTTCTGTAGGTACAGCAGTTGACTAGAATCACACACAATACTCCAAACTAGTCCTTATCAGTGTCTTATACAACTTCAACATATCACATTCCAACTCCTTTGCTTAATTCATTGATTTATGAAGGCCAATGTGCCAAGTGCTCTCTTTATGACACTATCAGCCTGTGCGGCCTCTTTCAAAGAATTATACGACTGTATTCCCAGGTCCCTCTGTTCTACCACACTCCCCAGTGCCCTACTGGTCACTGTGTAAGTCCTATCCTGGATTAGCTTCCCAAAGCACAACACCTCACAGCAAATTCTTCCTAAAGCAACCTCAGTAAGTGTTCATGAAGACCATAAGACATAGGAGCAGAATTAGGCCATTTGGCCCATCAAGTCTGCTCTGCCATTCAATCGTGGCTGATCCTTTCTACCCCTCCTCAGCCCAACTCCATGGCCTTCTCCCCATAACCTTTGAGACCATGTCTAATCAAGAACCTATAAATCTATGCCTTAAATATTGTTTGTCAGTGATTTGGGCAATGGAATTGATGACTTTCTGGTAAAGCTCGGGAATGAAACGAAGATAGGCGAAGGGGTACCACGTAGTGCTGAGGAAGCAATGCGATTGCAGCAGGATTTAGACAAATTGGTCAAATGGGCAATAAAGTAGCAGATGGAATACGGTATTGAGAAATGTATGATAATGCATTTTGGTTAAAGGAACTATTATCTAAATGTGGAGAAGGTTCAAACATCAGAGGTCTAAAGGGATCCTTGTGCAAGACTCCCAAAAGGACAGTTCACAGGTTGAGCCTTTGGTAAAGAAGGGAAATGCAATGTTGGCATTTATTTTAAGGGGAGTAAAATATAAAATCAAGGAGATGATGCTGAGGCTTTATAAGACACTAGTCCGGCCACGCTTATCTCAGAAGGGATGTGTTGTCACTAGAGAGAGTTCAGAGGAGGTTCACAAGGATAATTCCAGGAATGAAGGGGTTAACAGACGAGGGGTGTTTTGGTCTTGTGGTCTAAACAGAAAGCCAAGAAACTCAAAAGAACCTTTTAAAAAGGAGAAGTTTGCTGGGACTCTGCAAGAAGAGGAGGAGTGATTTCACTGCTCTTTCAAAATGGTTTAGCACAAGAAGCATAGAAACAGGCTGTTCCAGAGCTGGAATTGTAAATGAAGCTCAACACTAGAAGTTTCAATGAGGCTTTAATTAGTTTGTAATCATTTTTTCCCATTTATTATTATCCTAATTACAGTATCAGCCTTCTAAATGACTCAGAGAATGTGCTATTTACAAGTGTTGTTCATTTAGGTGTTGAAAGCGTTGTCGCTGAGGTTGCCGCACTTCCACTGTTCAACAGCAGGTGTCAGATCTCACCAGCTCACAGCTCTTCCCAGCAAATGCTCTTGTAACTCTCGCTTCAGCGAGCGGCTTAATATAGGGGCTGATCGCCCCCTGCCCGGCCAAACTTCAGAAATCTCGTTTGGGTGGATGCTGCATGATGTGTCCCCTGTTACAAATCAGTACCCCGAAATTACAAACAGTACACAATATGCAATTAAATGACTAAGCTTTGTCATTCTTACTTTGACTATATGGCTAGTAGTGACATGAAATAAAAGAAAAAAAAAGGCCCAATCTTATTAAACAGTCTGTTATGCAAAGTTGGAGCTCACCGATAAATCGATCGTTCACCATCGTCCTCCTCCGATCGTCACTGCCCTTCGGACCCCCGCTCCAAGTCCACCCCGTCCGGCGGTCTACCAACTCTCTTCATTCACATCTTCTCTCCTCATCTCTCTCCAGCAAAAGCCCGCAAAAAATATACTTCCAGATTCACAAGACAGAGCAACAAAATCCTGACTGGCTAACATGCATCCCACAGCCCTGTTATCTCCAGCCGTAACCCAAACATTGCTGCTACAGAGAAACCGTTACCTCATCAGTGAACATTACAGAGAAGCCATTTCATTAGCCTTAGCAGTGAAACATTACAGAGAAGCCATTACAGCATGTTACACCCTCCCCCCACCAAATTTAGTCATGTCCTCATGACATTGAGATAATTCGCCAATCCTTCCTGCAAAACACAGAGCCCAATCCAGGTGCAAAAGGCAGTGGCAAAGCTCCCCAAACAGTAGAGATCACACCCTGTTCCCCTGGCGCTACATAGGCCGACCTGTCCGGTGTTCTCCCAATTCTCAGAGATCTCCGAACCTCCTCACCTAACTCTTCAGGCTCAGACGCTACTGGGGATACTTCTGGTCTACCTGGCCCGTCCTCCCCTGACCTGTCACTCATGCCCCCCTGAAACTCGGAGCCCTCTGTCCCATGTCCAGGCCCCATTTCCTCTCCTTCAGGGTCTCGCTGTAGCCCAGACTGCCCACAGATACCGCCCTCACACTTCACCTGACTCAGCGGGAGAAGGGTCGGGAGTCTCTCCCTCAAACACTGGGGAGTTAGCGAAAGGTAGCGTATACCACACATCCAGGTCCTCTTCATCCGAATCTGTATCCCTGTCGGGTGGAGGGCTGGCCTAACCTCACCTGCTGGGGGCCACGTAGTCCCCCCGTGTTTCCGAAGAGTCCTCTTACTAGGTGCGGGCTCTGGGTCTACCTGCACCTCTTGACCCAGGTGGTTCTGATGGAGAATCTTGACAGGCCCATTCCCCTCCTCTGGTTTTACCCGGAAAACTGGTGGGTTTGGCATCCGACTCTCCACCACATAAGGCGTAGCCACGTCATTATCCTTAGCAGTGAAACATTACAGAGAAACCATTACAGTACGTTACACTCTCTTCAGTCTGAAGTATTTACTTGTCTGCTTGATATGTGTGTGGAAGTTGAGAACACACGTGAAAACTCTCCTGAAGTGAAGAAGCTTTGTATAGGACATGAAGGCCCTTTGAGAGAGGGTGGTGGAATGGTTGACCAGCTCTGAGGATGAGGGATTTCAGCAGGGTGATTAAACTGGAGAGGGGGTTGCTGTTCACCTTAGACAGCTGGAGGTGAGGGGATTTCATAGAAGTATAGTGAACTGTGCTGGGATGAAGACAGAAAGAGACAAGTTGTTCTAACATGGAAGGATCAATTCCAGAAGACAAAGTTTTACCTTGTTCTGCCTCAGTGCACTGTATAATGATCTCACCTGCATGAGCACTTTGCAGGACAAGCTTTTCACTGTATCTTCGTACATCTGACAACAATAAACCAATCCCTGATTGTAATCAATGTTTACCATGACAAACACAGGGCTCTTTCAAAGTTCTGAAATTATTTGATTACTTGAATTTGAATTCTGCAGACACCATGATGGGATTTGAACTCTTCTCTCTGGAACAATGGTCCATGACTCTGGCTGCCAGTGAATAACTTAGCCTCTACACTAATCACACACCCACTACTCTTTTACTATGCTTTCTATTTGGACTCAAAAGCAAAATTCTGCAGATACTTAAAGGCTGAAACAAAATATGCAATCTAGACACTAAAATACAACAGCACAGTACAGGCCCTTCAGCCCGCGATGTTGTGCCAACCCATATATTCCTTTAAAAAAGTATGAAAGATCAAGCAGGAAATATGAAGCAAGAAGCAGAGTTAATGAATATACTGGAAACAGAGTCTACAGCAGAGCAAATGATAGTTCAGTCAAAGAATCTCTGAACTGAAATGTTAATTGTGTCTCTCTTCACAGATGCTATTGCTAGTATTCTCTGATTTTATTTCAGGTTTCCAACACCTGCAATTTTGTTTATCAGCAAACCCAGCATCTCTGTCCCTCTAATAATCCCAGTTCATCTTTCCTGGTCCTTCCTCTGATACGTGTCCTTGAAGTAAGTTTATGATAGCATAGCCGTTTATATTTGGATTGTATAGTAGTGCAATTACTCGAGCTGAGTATGATATTCTCCCAAGTGATTATCTTTTGGTTGGGCATCAACTATTTGCTGGACCCCCACTGGGCATAATCCGGGATGTTAGGGTGGATTCCCTTAACAGACATCGCCTGTGTGTGACTTTATTTAATGTAGGCAGCTGCCCACATGGATCTTGTCAGATCGAGATCAGGATTCAGTGACCTGGCACTCAAGACGACTGCGAACCCTTCACTACTACAGAGTATCAAGGTGTGGTGAAAAGCTTCTCTTGCAATACTGTTCATACAGATCAGGTTGTTACACAGTGCACTGAGGGAGAACAAGGTAAAACAATAACAATGCAGAATAAAGTGTACGAACTACAGAGAAAGTGCAAAATAGGTAAACTATAAAGTGCAAGATCCTAACGGGATAGATTTATGAAGTCGTGAGTCCATCTTCAGAATCAGAATCAGTTTTTTTAATTATAAACCTGAAGTATGGTGTGAAATTTGATGTTCTGTGGTAGCAGTACAATGTAAGACAATATTAATGCTATAGCTTACATACATTCATAAATGTTAGCTAGTACAAAAGAGAAATAATGAGGAATTGCTCGTGGACCATTTAGAAACCCAATAGCGGAGGGGAAGAAATTGTCCCTGAAGCGTTGAGTGTGAGTGTACCTCCTCCCTGATGGTAGTAAAGAGAACAAGGCATGTCCTGGTGGTGAGGGTCCTTAATAATGGATGCCACCTTCTTGAGGTTCCGGATGTTGAAGTCCTCGACGGTGGAATCCCTTATTCTTGTGATGGAGCTGGCTAGGTCTACAACCCTCTGCAGCCTATTTTTACCCACACATTGGAGCCTCCATAGGAGGGAGCCATTCAATAGTTTTATAACAACGGGGTACAATCTGTTGCCTTGAGACATCATGGTCTGATACAGTGCACTTGGACTTTTGAACATCCCTCCCATTTGGCTTTACTGCAGACTGTCCACTAGAGGATGGTGTTATACAATGTAAACCATATCTCTTCCCTATTTCATGTCCCGAATATTATCAGTACCCATGTTGGTTTCGTAACACTGCAGTGTTACACTGGACATCATACAGTCATAGAGGGTCAGCCCACCACGTCCATTCTGACCTGTGTACATTGTCCATTTAGAACTGTACCCTTCCATTCCTTACCTCGGTAAGTGTCTGAGTCAATTACACATTGCACTTGTATCGGATTCCACCTCCTCCTCGGGGAAGGAGTTCCAGATATCACAGAGCGAGGAAGCAAATTGAGAAAGAGTTCTCAGGCAGAGTGGGCACAAACATCCATATCGGAGAGCCACCGCTTCACAAGAACAAAGTCACAATTTCAATCCAGACTCCCATTCTCACTTTGACCACACGAATTTTCCCCGGGTGTTCCTGACTCCTTCCACATCCCAATCACATGCAGGTTCGTAGGTTAAGTGATGAGATTTCATGTCATTGTGTGCAAATGAGTGGTAGAATCTGGGGTGTAGGGGAGAGTGGAGGTGTGGTGGGAGTTGAGGGGAATGCAAAGTGAATGAAACAGTTCAAAGATTCGAGGAACGTTCATGATCAAAGTAAGTATACAGAACACAGCTCTGAAATTCGTCCTCCCGCAAGCAGCCACATAACAGAGAAACACATAGAAACGTAGAAAACCTACAGGCCCTTCGGCCCACAATGCTGTGATGAACATGTACTTACTTTAGAAATTACATAGGGCTACCCATAGCCCTCTATTTTTCTAAGCTCCGTTTACCTATCCAGCAGTCTCCTAAAAGACCCTATCATATCTGCCTCTACCACACACTCACCCACCAGTCTATGCGTAAAAACTTAACCCCGATACCTCCTCTGTATCTACTTCCAAGCACCTTAATACTCTGCCCTCTCATACTAGCCATTTCAGCCCTGGGAAAAAGCTTCTTGCTATCCACATGATCAATGCCTCTCATCATCTTATACATCTCTATCAGGTCACCTCTCATCCTCCATAGCTCCAAGGAGAAAAGACCGAGTTCACTCAAACTATTCTCATAAGGGCATGCTTCCCAATCCAGGCAACATCCTTGTAAATCTCCTCTGTACCATTTCTATGGTTTCATATCCTTCCTGTAGTGAGGTGACTAGAACTGAGCACAGTACTCCAAGTGGGGTCTGACCAGGCTCCTATATAGCTACATTACCTCTCAGGCTCTTAAACTCAATCCCATGGTTGATGAAGGCCAATATAGACAATAGACAGTAGGTGCAGGAGTAGGCCATTCGGTCCTTCTAGCCAGCACCGCCATTCACTGTGATCATGGCTGATCATCCATAATCAATACCCCGTTCCTGCCCTCTCCCCATATCCCTTGACCCCGCTATCTATAAGAGCTCTATCTAACTCTCCCTTGAAAGCATCCAGAGACTTGGCTTCCACTGCCTTCTGGGGCAAAGCATTCCACATATCCACCACTCTTGGGGTGAAAAAGTTTTTCAGCATCTCTGTTCTAAATGGCCTACCCATTATTCTTAAACTGTGGCCTCTAGTTCTGGACTCTCCCATCAGTGGGAACATGCTTCCTGCCTCCAGCGTGTCCAATCCCTTAATAATCTTACATGTTTCAATCAGATCCCCTCTCATCCTTCTAAATTCCAGTGTATACAAGCCCAGTCGCTCCAATCTTTCAACATATGACAGTCCCGCCATTCCGGGAATTAACCTTGTGAACCTATGCTGCACTCCCTCAATAGCAAGAATGTCCTTCCTCAAATTTGGAGACCAAAACTGCACACAATACTCCAGATGGGGTCTCACCAGGGCCCTGTACAGCTGCAGAAGGACCTCTTTACTCCTATACTCAATTCCTCTTGTTATAAAAGCCAGCATGACATTAGCTTTCTTCACTGCCTGCTGTACCTGCATGCTTGCTTTCATTGACTGATGTACAAGAACACCTAGATCTCGTTGTATTCCCCCTTTTCCTAACTTGACTCTATTCAGATAGTAATCTGCCTTCCTGTTCTTGCCACCAAAGTGGATAACCTCACATTTATCCACATTAAACTGCATCTGCCATACATTTGCCCACTCACCCAACCTGTCCAAGTCACCCTACAGTCTCATAACATCCTCCTGACATTTCACACTGCCACCCAGCTTTGTGTCATCGGCAAATTTGCTAACGTTACTTTTAATCCCTTCATCTAAATCATTAATGTATATTGTAAACAACTGCGGTCCCAGCACCGAACCTTGTGGTACCCCACTGGTCACATACCGTATGCCTTCTTAACCACAGAGACAACCTGCACAGCAGCTTTAATTGTCCCATGGACTCGGACCCTAAGATCCTTCTGATCCTCCACACTGCCAAGAGTCTGACCATTAGTACTATATTCTGCCATCATATTTGACTTACCAAAATGAACCACCTCACACTTATCTGGGTTGAACTCCATATACCACTTCACAGCTCATTTTTGCATCCTATCGATGCCGCACTGTGACCTCTGACAACCCTCCACACTATTCACAACATCCCCAAACTTTGTGTCATCATAAAATTTACTAACCCATCCTTCCACTTCCTCATCCAGATCATTTATAAAAATCACGAAGAGAAGGGGTCCCGGAACAGATCCCTGAGGCACACCACTGGTCACCAACCTCCATGCAGAATATGACCCAGCTACAACCACTCTTTGCCTTCTGTGGGCAGCCAATTCTGGATCCACAAAGCAATGGCCCCTTGGATCCCATGCTTCCTTACTTTTTCAAAAGCCTTGCATGTGGTACCTTAAAATGCCTTGCTGAAATCCATATACACTACATCTACTGCTCTACCATCATCAATGTGTTTAGTCACATCCTCAAAAAATTCAATCAAGCTCGTAAGGCATAACCTGTCCTTGACAAAGCCATGTTGACTATTCCTAATCATATTATGCCTCTTTAATTGTTCATAAATCCTGCCTCTCAGGACCTTCTCCATCAACTTACCAACCACTGAAGTAAGATACACTAGTCTATAATGTCCTGGGCTATCTCTGCTCACTTTCTTGAATAAGGGAACAACATCCACAACCCTCTAATCCTCCGGAACCTCTCCCGTTCCCATTGATGATGCAAAGATCATTGCTAGATGGTCAGCAATCTCCTCCCTCGCCTCCCACAGTAGCCTGGGGTACATCTCATCCAGTCCCAGTAATGTATTCAACTTGATGCTTTCCAAAAGCTCCAGCACATCCTCTTTCTTAATATCTATACACTCAATCTTTTCAGTCTGCTGTAAGTCATCCCTACAATTGCCAACATCCTTTTCTGTAGTGAATACTGAAGCAAAGTACTCATTAAGTACTCTGCTATCTCCTCTGGTACCATACACAGTTTCCCACTGTCACACAATTGGTCCTATTCTCTCACATCTTACCCTCTTGCTCTTTACATACTTGTAGAGTGCCTTGGGGTTTTCCTTAATCCTGCCTGCCAATGCCTTCTCATGGCCCCTTCTGGCTCTCCTAATTTCATTCTTAAGTTCCTTCCTGCTAGCCTTATAATCTTCTAATCATTGCCTCGTTTAAATCGTTTTTTTAAACCTTTCGTAAGTTTTTCTTCTTGACTAGATTTTCAACAGCCTCTGTACACATGGTTCCTGTACCCTGCGATCTTTTCCATGTCTCATTGGAACGTATCTATGCAGAATGCCACACAAATATTCCCTGAACATTTGCCACATTCTGCTGTACATTTCCCTGAGAACATCTGTTCCCAATTTATGGTTCTAAGTTCCTGCCTGATAGCTTCATATTCCCTCTTACTCCAATTAAATGCTTTTAACTTGTCTGTTCCTATCTCTCTCCAATATTATGGTAAAGGAGATAGAATTATGATCACTATCTCCAAAATGCTCTCCCACTGAGTGACCTAACATCTGACCAGGTTCATTTCCCAATAACAGATCAAGTACAGCCTCTCCTCTTGTAGGCTTATCTACATATAGTGTCAGGAAACCTTCCTGAACACACCTAACAAACTCCACCCCATCTAAACCCCTTGCTCTAGGGAGATGCCAATCAATATTGGGGAAATTAAAATCACCCATCGCGACAACCCTGTTATAATTGCACAGTCCAGAATCTACCTCCCTATATGCTCCTTGATGTCCCTGTTACTATTGGGTGGTCTATAAAAAACACCAGTAGAGTTATTGACCCCTTCCTTTTCCGAGCTTCCACCCACAGAAATTCAGTAGACAATCTCTCCATGACTTCTTCCTTTTCTGCAGCCATGACACTATCCCTGATCAACAATGCCACACCCCCACCTCTTTTGCCTCCCTCCCTGTCCTTTCTGAAACATCTAAAGTTTGGCACTCGAAGTAACCATTCCTGCCCCTGAGCCATCCAAGTCTCTGTAATGGCCACAACATTATAGCTCCAAGTACTGATCCACACTCTAAGCTCATCCACTTTGTTTATAATATTCTTTGCATTGAAATAGACTCATCTCAAACCATCTGTCTGAGCATATCCCTTCTCTTTCATCTGCCTACCCTGCTCTCAAGCTGCCTACAAGCCTTTTTCCATATGTGAGCCAACTGCCCATTCCTCCATCTCTTCAGTTCCATTCCCAACCCCCAGCAATTCTAGTTTAAACTCTCCCCAATAGCCTTAGCAAACCTCCCTGTCAGGAAATTGGTCCCCTTCAGATTCAACTGCAACCCATCATTTTTGTACAGGTCATGTGGAAGAGGTCCCAGTGATCCAGAAATCTGAGTCCCTGCCCCCGTTCCAGTCCCTCAGCCGTTCCTTTTTCCTGTACCTCACTCTATTTTTATACTCACTGTCACCCGGCACAGGCATTAATCCCAAAATTAATACCTTTGAGGTCCTGCTTCTCAGCTTTTTTCCTAACTCCCTGTAGTCTGTTTTCTGGACCTCCTCCCTTTTCCTACCTATGTCATTGGTACCAATATGTACCATGACCTCTGTCTGTTCTCCTTCCCACGTCAGGATATCATAAATGCGATCCAAAACATTCCGGACCCTGGCACCTGGGAGGCAAACTACCATCTGTGTTTCTTTCCTGCACCCACAAAATCACCTGTCTGACCTATGGAACATTATGGAACCCGCTCAAAAAAGCATCAAACACCCAAGTGTGAAGTAGTACAAGTTGCTTAAATGGCAAAAAGTGAGTGAATGATACATAAAATATCAAACACCAAACCAGGAGTCCAGTCGTATTCAGTCTAGTTCAGTTCAGCTCCGCGACGCCAGCCAGCACACTGCAGGCCACGCAGTCATTCTTTGCCAAAGTCCCCCAGTTGGCATCAATCGCTCCAATCCTACTGCTCAAAAACAGCAAAATAAAGAGTAACTTGAATCCAGAAACACGTGCAACATGAACCTGAAGTCCACCAAAACAAACGCACAGCCTTGCTAATCAATCCTTGCACTGTGAATCCCAAGGACCCTACACATTCCTTCAACAGCAGCTAGTGAGAAGGAGGGAAGACTGGTCAAACACAGAATAAAAATAAAAAATAGAATGGGGTAGTTAATGGTTAGCATGAATTTGATGGGCTGAAGGGCCTGTTTGCTGCATCTCTCTGAGAATCTATATTGAAAAACAAATTGATTTCTTCTTTTCTCAATAAACATTTGCTTTATTAGGTCAGCTTGAAAATAACTTGTTGTAAATTTAAACAATTTTGTTTTCCCTAAGAGGATTTTGAGTCATTGGAGCACTCTTTACCAAAGCAAACCCGATGGACAGATTCTTTCTCAGTAATGGTGTGTAAGATTCCTTTTGGAAACCGTCAATGCTGTGTTCAGGCCGTGATCTTACTAAATGGTGGAACAGACTGGCTTACTCTCTTGCTTCTGGGTTATGCAATAGGAGGAAGTAGATCCCTGTGATTTGGATGTCGAGGGATACAGTGCTGATAGAGTCAAATCCAGTGGTAACACAGGTCAATAGAGGGAAACTGTTCATTATCAGTTAGTTCAAGAATAGGCCATGCTGAGGGTTTAATCAATCAATCAATCAGAGCACAAAAACAGGCCATTCGGGCCACAATGTTGTGTTGAACCAAATGAATTAGTAATCAAATGGCCAACTAAACTAATGCCTACACAATGTCCATATCCTTCCATTTTCCTCACATTCATGTTCCTTTCTAAACATCTCTCAAAAATCCCTAAGGTATCTGGCTCTATCACCAACCCAGGCAGTGTATTTCAGGCAAACTAACACTCCCTGTTCAAAAACATCGCCTTTGAACTTAGCCCCCTCAGCTTAAATGCATCAGACATTTCAACCCTGGGGAAAAGGTAACGTATGTCAATAAGCTGAGGCAGGCTACAGAAACAGACAAAGATTACCTTAGTAATTATTCAATCAAGCGTATCTCTCGTGCAAGATTTCTTGAAATGACACGGCACTCTTATCACGAGCCTGCTTTTCCTGTTGCATGTTATAACGTTGTCTTATGTCACTTCGATGTGATTGAATGTCTTATAATTGCGCGGGGAGCACTTACATCTGGTCCCAAATCATTGACTTCTTTACCTTGATCAATACAGTACCGTTTTCTTTTATTGACTCGTTTCTTGACATTCACTGCACATTTTAATTTAATTTTTTGTCTGATAGATCTTCATGTTAATTTGCTCAGCTTTGAACTGTGTGTTCAGAGAGAACCCTTTGGTTTCAGCAAGGCTACAATGTAAAAGTAAAGTAAATTTGTTATCTGTGACTGTAAGCTACCCTGGGATTCGGTCTCTTGGCATTTACAGGAAAGTAACATAACAGAGTAACATTTATCCAGATGGACAGAACACTGTGAGGACAAGGTCCATAACAGAGTTGATGAGCAGAGGGATCTTGGGCGTCCAAGTTCATTGCACCCTGAAAGTGGCTACACAGGTTTATAGGGTCGCTAAGAAGGCATATGACATGCTTGCCTTTACTAAATGAGGCACTGAGTTCAAAAGTCAGGAAGTTACGTTGCAGCTTTATGAAACTCTAGTCAGGCAGCATCTGGCGTACATACCTGCTGGCTTTGGAGAGGGTACGGAAGAAGTTTACTGATATTTTGCCTGGATTACAGGGTGTGTGCTATAACAAGAAGTTGGCAAGCTTGGGTTGTTTTCTCTGGAGCAGCAGAGGCTGGGACAAGATCTGATGAAGGTATATAAGATTATGACAGGCACCCTTACAGAAAGGCCATAAGACTATAAGACATAGGAGCAGAATTTGTCAATTTGGGCCATTGATTCTCTGTACCATGTCATCATGACTGATTTATTACCCCTCTCAACTCCATTCTCCTGGCTTCTCCCCCACACCCTGATGAATCACGAGCACATCAACCTTCATCTTAAGTATACTCACTGAACTGGCCTGCGCAGCATCTGTGGCAGTGAGTTCAACAGATTCGCTACGCTCTGATTAGAGAATTTTCCCTCAATGGATTACCTGAATTCTGAGGCCATGCCCTCTGGTCCTAGACTCACCCACTATAGGAAACATCCTCTCCACATCTAGTCTATCTAGGCCTTTCAACGTTCAATAGGTTTCAATGAAATCCAGCCCCTGCCCTATTCTTCTAAATTCCAATGAGTACAGGCACTGAGCCATCACATGCTCCTTATACGTTAAACCTTTCATTCCTGCAATCATTCTCGTGAACCTCCTCTGGACCCTCTCCAGTGCCAGAATTTCTTAGATAAAACTGCTCACAATACTCCAAGTGCAGTCTGACCAATGTTGTATAAAGCCTCAGTATTATATCCTTACTTTTGTATTCTAGTCCTCTCGAAATGAATGCTAATATTGCATTTGGCTTCCTGACCACTGACTCAACTTGCAAGTTAATCTTCATGGAAGTATGCACGAGGACTCCCAAGACCTCTTGTACAAATGTTTTTTGGAATTTTCTCCCCATTTAGAAAATAGTCCATGTGTTTATTCTTTCTACCAAATTGCATTACCATGCACTTTCCCACACTGCATTCCATCTGTAACTTCTTTATCCATTCTCCTGATATGTCTATGTCCTTCTGTAGCCTCTCTGCTTCCTTAACACTCCTTGCCCCTCCATCGATCCTTGAATTGTCCGCAAACCTGGCCATAAAGCTATCATTTAAATCATTGACATATAACATGAAAAGAAGTAGTCCCCACTCCGACCCTGTGGCACACCACTAGTCTCTGGCAGCCAACTGGAAGAGACCCCCCTTATTCCCACTCTTCGCCTACTACCAGTCAGCCAATCTTCTATCTATGCTAGTATCTTTCTAGTAACAGCATGGGCTCTTAACTTGTTCAGCATCCTCATGTGTGGCACCTTGTCAAAAGTCTTCTGAAATTCTAAATAAATGGCATCCACTGACTCTCCTTTGTTTCTCCTGCTTGTTACCTCATCAAAGAATTCTAGCAGATGTGTCAGGGATGAGTAGACCGACAGTATCTTTTTCCAGCGGTTGAAATATCTAGTGTCAGAAGGTGTGCAGTTCAGGTCAGAGGAAATGTGAGGGGTAAGTTTTTCATACAGGAAGTGCTGGGTACCTGGAATGCGCTGTCTGGGTGATGGTAGAAGCAGAAAAATTACAGACTTTTAAGAGACATTTAGATAGATACATAATGTTAGGAAAATAGAAGGATATAGGCATTGTGTAGGCAGAAGAGATTAGTTTAATTAGCCATTTAATTACTAATTTAATTGGTTCAACATAACATTGTGGACCGAAGGGCCTGTTTCTGTGCTGTCCTGTTCTATGTTCTAAAAACTATTCATAAACAAAGCTTGATGAACAACCAACGTACAAAGCTCAATTTGAACAGTGACAGTAAGACTGTCACTTGGTTTGATTGTTACTCCTCTGACTTTCAATGTCAAGGTTACACGTACCTTAGCTTCCAAATTTCAAAGTGGATATAGACGTCACAAAATACTACTCTGAGATTTATTTTCTTGTAGGCATTCACAGTAGAACAAAGAAATACAGTAGATTCAGTGAAAATCTATGCACAAAAATTGTGCAAATTCAAAAATAACAAAGTAATAATAATAAATATGTACTGTAACTAAATAAGTAAATAAAAGCAGATTTTAGCAAGGCCACAGAGCAGTCCCCTTCCATTCTGTGCATCTAATGATGTCTCTGTGGTGACAGCATTGTTCAGCATCTTGGAAGATTTCTAAGTTTCACTTTAGTTATGGCCAGTCTGAAGGCCAAACCCACTGATTCTAGTCCATGTCCTATTTGATGCAAATGTCTTGGTCTCATTCTCTGAGCGGAAGAAGCCTCATCAGCACCTGTAGATTCAAACAAGAGATTAAATACAATAAAGAAATTCCCAGTCATTGAAGGTCAGAAATCAATATGCAAGAGAAAAGCTACTGAAGAAGGAGACAATGAGAAGTTTCTTTTTGCTGAAAATGACGTGGACCTATGAAATTTAACTTTATAGAAAGCTGTCAAAGGCAAATCATTGGGTTTCAAGTATGCGTTTCCATGAAAGTGGAGTCGCAGATAGCCAGCGTGATGAAGAAGGTTTTTGGAAGCTGACCTTCTTCAGTCAAGGCATTGAGTATTAAATTTAGGAAGTTCTGGCATGATTATACAAGAGATTGGTGAAGCACTGTGTTCAGTCCTGGCCACCATGCTATAGGAAAGATGTTATTAAACTAGAAAGAATATAGAAAGGATTTACAGGATGTTGCCAGCACTTGAGAGACTAAGTTATAGGATGAGGCTGGCTAGGTTAGGGCAGGAGACTGGGAGGTATTTTTATGGACGTGTACAGCTTTATGAAGGGCAAAGTTAGGATGGTTGCTTTCAGTCTATTTCCCCAAGGTTGGAGAATCAACATCCGGAGGACATAGGTTTAAAGGGATAGGTGAGGGGCTTAAAAGGATCTTGAGGGGCTTAAAAGGATCTTGAGGGGCAACTTTTTTTTACACAGAGTGTTTGTATGTGGAATGAATTACCAGAGGAAGGGTGGGTTTAAGGTAGGTATGATAACAACCTCCAAATGAAACTTGAACTGGTACATGGATAAGAAAAGTTTAAAAGGATTTGGGCCGAAGGCTGGCAAATGGGATTAAGTTTAATGGGGCATTTTGGCTGACATGGACCAGTTAGTCTGAAGGGCCTGTTTCTGCTCTCTATAACTAGATATTTATTTATTTATGTGTGTATGTATGTATGAATTATTAATAGAGTTATAGCATGGGTGAGGCCTTTCCAGCCCTTTGAACCGAGCTGCCCGTTTCAGTCTAGCCTAATCAAGGGACAATTTACAATGACCAATTAACAGGCAATACTACAGCAATCAACAATTTACAAGTCAATAGTGCTAACGGTCATGGACAATCAACAATGAGCTGAATGGTCATATATGCAAATATCAATAATTAAACTTAAATAAATGTGAAAATATGAACAGATTCTAATTATCAACAGAACAAGGAGAGCATGAATGGCCATTCACAGTTAGAGTATTGCAATAGAGTGAGCTTTGTTCAGAAGCTGGTTAGCTTTGGAGATGACGTGTAGTCCTAGTGACAATGGATTTGTAGTGTCTCCCTGGTGGCATTTTGGTCAGTAGGTGACTGCTCGGCTGGGTGGAGTCAGCAGTAATGTGTTCAGCTCTTTTCTCCGCTCTGGCAATGAACAGGTCTTTTAATGTCACCAGCTGACAGCCAATCATCTCCTCCGCTAAGTGGATCACTCATTGTCACCTGGACTTTGAGAGGGAGGAGGCAGCGGAAAACCAAATAGTGATAAGGGTGGTCACAACACACTCAATGATGGCTGTGTGAAAATTCATCAGGATAAGCCCTGAGACGGGTAGTTTCCTAAATTGGCGTAAGAATGACGATCTCTACCGGGCTTTCCCAGTGACGAGCTGCTGATCTGCTGGGATTTTCACATACAACCATCTCTAGAGTTTATAGAGAATGGTGGGAAGAACAAAAAAAAACATCCAGTGAGCAGTAGTTCTCTGCGTAAAAATGCTTTGTTAACAGGAGAGGTCAGAGGAGAATGACCAGACTGGCTCAAGCTGACAGGAATTTAAATAACCACATGTTATAACAGGGGTGTTTAGAAGAACATCTCTGAATACTCAACACATCGAACCTTGAAGTGGATGGGCTACAGCAGTAGATGACCATGACACACGCTCAGTGGCCAGTTTATTTAGTACAGGACATATCTAATAAAATGACCACACGGCATATATGATGGATAAAGTTGATCTTTGATCCCTGAACAACCAATATTTTGAGGTTATAAAAAGATACTTTCCTATTTCAAAGCTGTCCTTCTATAAGAGTTGGTGATTGGCATTGGCTTCCCCTGCAGTGTTAACTGAGTATGAAGCTTGCCTTTTAATTAGATTTACTGACATAGCTGAACTAACCGTTCCTTTAGGGTCTGTCTTCACTCAGCTGGTCAATGCATCTAAATCGACCTACACTTACAAGCTTAGTATGGAAACGCTACATTAAGGCAAAAATGGAAGTGGCCAATTAATCCCTTCCTCACATCCAGAGAAATGTTTGCTGTGGTGAAAGGCACTTACCTCACTGTTCTCTTTTTGTTTGTGAACAAGGCATCCATGTAGTGGCTATCCTGAACTGCCCTTCAATTGAACGGCTTTCTGGCCACCTTCAGGGATGGTTAACAGTCAGCCTCATGTCATGTACGAACAAGGACAAGGACGATCAGCAGATTGGTATTGGCATTGTCAGGTGTACTGAGATATAATGAAAGGCTTCTGCTGCATACTATTCATACAGACCGAATCATTACACAGTGTGCTGCAGGAAAATGAGTAAAACAATGACCATAGTAATGCAGAATAAAGAATATATATAAGTGAGCTGGGGTTGGGGGGGGGTAGGGTCATTAAAGAATATTAGAGAGCAGGGGAGGAGGTGTGGTGACATTACGATCCAGAGTTTTCATAGTCACCATAACCCAAGCTATCCTTTATCTTTCAGACATTGAATTCCAACTGTGGAAATAAGAAGGGATGGTTGTAATTGTCAGGAAAATTTAGACATTCAGTGGAATGTGGGAGGCTGAAAGGTGATCATGCTGAGGGCCATTAACTTTTGAGGGTATACACAGGATAGATAGAGTCTTTTTCCCGAACAGGGCTATCTAAAGGACACATCTTTAAGCTCAGAGGAAAGAAATTTAAAGGCAATCTAGGGGTTAGTTTTGCACACACAGGGCGGTGAGTACCAGAAGAATTGTTGGATGTAGATAGAAATGAATTGTTCAAAAGGAGTTTGGACAGGCACTGAGATTGTTCAAGAGGAGTTTGGACAGACACCGAGATGTTCAAAAGGAGATTGGGCAGGTGGTTAGATAAGAAAAGTAGAGAGAGACTCAGGTTTAATGCAGAGAAATGTGATCACAATAGATAGGTCCATAAGACCATAAGATATAGGAGAAGAAGTAGGCCATTTGGTCCATCAAGTCTGCTCTGTCATTCAATCATGGGCTGATCCAATTCTTCCAGTCATCCCCACTCCCCTGCCTTCTCCCCATACCTTTGATGCCCTGGCTAATCAAGAATCTATCTATCTCTGCCTTAAATGCACCCAATGTCTTGGCCTCCACAGTTGCTTGTGGCGACAAATTCCACAGATTTACCACCCGCTGACTAAAGTAATTTCTCCACATCTCAGTTCTAAAAGGACGTCCTTCAATCTTGAAGTCTTGCCCTCTTGTCCTAGAATCCCCTACCATGGGAAATAACTTTGCCATATCTAATTTGTTCATGCCTTTTAACATTTGGAATATTTCAATGGGATCCCCCCTCATTCTCTTAAATTCCAGGAAATACAGTCCAAGAGATGCCAGATGTTCCTCATATGGTAACCCTTTCATTCCTGGAATCATTCTCGTGAATCTTCTCTGAAACCTCTCCAATGTCAGTATATCCTTTCTAAAATAAGAAGCCCAAAAACTGCGCACTATACTCAAGTGTGGTCTCATGAGTGCCTTATAGAGCCTCAACATCACATCCCTGCTCTTATATTCTATACCGCTAGAAATGAATGCCAACATAGCATTCGCCTTCTTCACAATTGACTAAACCTGGAAGTTAATCTTTAGGGTATCCTGCACAAGGACTCCTAAGTCCCTTTCCATCTCTGCATTTTGAATTCTCTCCCCATATAAATAATAGTCTGCCCATTTATTTCTTCCACCAAAGTGCATACACTTTCCAACATTGTATTTCATTTCCCATTCCCCTATACTATGCAAGTCTCTCTGCAGGCTCTCTGTTTCCTCAACACTGCCCGCTCCTCCACCTATCTTTGTATCATCGACAAATATAGCCACAAATCCATTAATACCATAGACCAAATCATTGACATAGATCGTAAAAAGTAGCGGTCCCAACACCAACCCCTGTAGAACTCCACTGGTAACCGGGAGCCAGCCAGAATAGGATCCCTTTATTCCCTCTCTCTGTTTTCTGCCGACTTGCCAATGCTCCACCCACACTAGTAACTTCCCTGTAATTCCCTATACTGGACAATTCTATGAAAAACTGAGGAGTCTTGGCCTAAAATGTCAACTGTTTATTTCACTCCATAGATGCTGCCTGAATTCCTGAGTTTCTCCTGTATTTTGTGAAAGAATTAATGTTTTTGATGTTTGATGGGTTCAAATTAAGTTGGCTTCTCTGTCCTGGAGCTGTACAGCCGAGGAGTTAGATCAGTCTGAGCAGGTGGAGAGTATTCATGATCTTAACTCATAACATGTAGATGGTGGAAAGGCTTAGAGTTTCAATGGGTGATCTCTCATCGCAGCTCTTCCAGTTAGGAAGTTGAGGATCCAGTTGCAGAGGGAGGTACAGAAACTGAGGTTGTATCAATCAGGATGTGGGAATAATGATGTTAAACTCTGAGCTATAGTCAACAACCAACACCCTGGCAATAGAGCTTTGACCAGCAGCCAATCTGGACATCAGAAGTTTGGAGAGGAGGGGAGTTCAATCAGGTCCACTGCCTGAGGATATTGTACAGCAGTACAATAGAGTTTTGGCAAGCATAAAATCTGCACCTGGTATTGACTAGGAAGAGCAAATTAAAGGAAGGCAAGGGCAAGCACTGCAGCCATTGTCTGGGTGGACAGAGACAGAGTGGTGATCTTAAGGCTTCTGCTCTTTGAGGCTTCACCCAGAGAAAGCAATGGAAAGAAAAGTTGAAGTTTTTTTCCCCTTCACTTCTTTATAGCTGCTCAGCTAGGTCAGCAGAGGTAGTGAAATGCTTCTCTTACGGGATGTAACAAGGCAGGGAGACCTCCAGTGTCTCTGATGACTAAAACTGCGAACAGTGCATCCAGCTGCAACTTCTAACAATCCACGTTAAAGAGTTGGAGCTGGAACTGGATGAACTCTGAATCATTCGAGAGGCTGAGGGGGTGATAGATAGGACATATGGAGAAGTAATTACACTTAAGGTGCAGGACACAGGAAACTGAGTGACAAGCAGGGAAAAGGTATTAAGGAGTCAGTACTGTGTAACCCTATGACTTTCTCCCTTAACAACAGATATAACACTTTGGACACTTTTGTGGGGGGAGGAAAACAGAGGCAAGTCACAGTGGGCGAGTCTCTGGCACTGAGTCTGCCTCTGTGACTCGGAAGGGGGGGATTCTGAAATGGAACACTAGTGTTAAGGAATTTGTTAGTTAGGGGAATGGACTGAAGGTTTTGTGGGCAAGAACAAGATTCCCAGATGGAATGTTGCCTGCCGGGTTCCAGGGTCAGGGATATCTCGGATTGAGATGCTGATGAATCGGCAAAATTGCAGTCAATGGGATGAGTTACAATGCAAAAGGCTCTGTTGGTAAAAAATCAAATCAAATCATTAGAAAGAGATGACATAAGGTTGGAAGGTGTTGAATTATTCAGGATAGAGCTGAGGAACTGCAAGGATAAAAAGACCTTGATGTGAGGACTATGGATGGTGGTTTGCCTCCCAGGTGCCAGGGTCCACCATGTTTCTGAATGCATCCACAATATCGAGAAAAAGTAGGGTGAGCAGCCAGAAGTCATAGTACATACTGGTACCAACGACATAGGTAAAAAAAGGGAGGAGGTACTGAAAACAGAATACAGGGAGATAGGAAGGAAGCTGAGAAGCAGGGCCTCAAGGGTAGTAATCTCAGGATTACTGTCTATGCCATGCGACAGTGAGGATAGGAATAGAATGAGGTGGCTGAAGAATTGGAGCAGGGTACAGGGATTCAGATTTCTGGATCATTGGGTGAGACCTGTACACAAGGGACAGGTTGCTCTTGAATCTGAGGGTGTCCAATATCCTTCTGGGCAGGATTACTAGATCTCTTGGGAGTGTTTGGTATTAGAGGATCAGGTCTTCTGGATTGGGAGTAATGCAATGAACCGGAATTGATTAGAGAGCTTAAGGTAAAAAAAACCTTGGGGTAAGGGATCATAATAAGATAGAATTTACCCTCAAATTTGAGAAGGAGAAGCTAAAGTCAGATGTATCAGTATTACAATGGAGTAAAAGGAATGAAAGAGGCATGAGAGAGGAGTTCATTGGAATTGATTGGTAAAGAACACTGGCAGGGATGATGGCAGACTAACAATGGCTGGGGTTTCTTGAGGCAAATCGAAAGGCGCCGTATATATACGTTCCAAAGAGGAAGAGGTTAGTCTGACCTCAGTGGTTGGGAAGATGTTGGCGTCAATTATTAAGGACGAGGTCTCAGGACACATGGAGGCACATGATAAAATAGACTGTAGTCAGCATGGTTACCTCAAGGGAAAATCTTAACAGACAAATCTATTGTAATTATTTGAAGAAATAACAAGCAGGATAGACAAAGGAGAATTGGTTGGCATTGTGTGCTTGGATTTTCAGAAGGCCTTTGACAAGGTGCCACAGACGAAGCTGCTTAAAAAGCTATGAGCCCATGGTATTAAGAGAAGGATTCTAGCATGGATAAAGCAGTGGCTGATTGACAGAGGGAAAAGAGTGGGAACAAATGAAGCCATTTCTGGCTGCCTGCTAGTGACTAGTGGTTTTCCTCAGGGATCAGCAATGGGACCAGTTCTTTTTACGTTACGCAGTATGTCATCATTATATGCCAGTGATTTGGATGATGAAGTTGATGGTTTTGTTGCAAAGTTTGCAGATGATATGAAGATAGGTGTAGAGGCAGGTAGTCTTGAGGCAGTAGAGAGGCTACAGAAGGACTTAGGTTAGGAAAATGGGCAAAGTAATGGCAGATGAAATACAGTGTTGTGAAGTGTATGGTCATAAACAAATGACAGGGTTCACTATTTTCTAAATGGAGAGAAAATTCAAAAAAACTATTGTGCAAAGGGACTTGGGAGTCCTTGTGCAGGATTCTCTAAAACTTAATTTGTAGGTTGAGTCTGTGGTGACGAAGGCAAATGTGATGTGATCATTCATTTCAAGAGGGCTAGAATATAAAAGCATAGATGTAATGTTCAAAATTATAAAGCACTGGTTAGGCTTCACTGGGAGTATTATGTGCAGGTTTGGGCTCCTTACCTGGGAAAGGATGTGCTGAAACTTGAGGGGTTTCAAAGGAACAAACACGAGGAAATCTGCTGATGCTGGAAATTCAAACAACACACACAAAATGCTGGTGGAACACAGCAGGCCAGGCAGGCCAGGAGAAGCACTGTCGACGTTTCAGGCTGAGACCCTTCGTTAGGACTAACTGAAAGGAAAGATACTAAGAGATTTGAAAGTAGTGGGGGGAGGGGGAAATGCATCATGTTTGATGAAGACTCTTAACCACAGAGTCAACCTTCGCAGCAGCTTTGAGTGTCCTATGGACTTGGACCCCAAGATCCCTCTGAACCTCCACACTGCCAAGAGTCTTACCATTAATACTATATTCTGCCATCATATTTGACCTACCGAAGTGAATCACCTCACACTTATCTGGGTTGAACTCCGTCTTCACTCCTCAGCCTAGTTCTGCATCCTATCGATGCATCCTATAGGGAACGCTTGGGGACAGTGCGAGAGGGAGGATAGGCAGGTGATAGAGAAGGGACGTGCTCAGACCGATGGTTTAAGATGTGTCTATTTCAATGAAAGGAGTATCATGAACAAAGTGGATGAGCTTAGAGCGTGGATAAGTACTTCGAGCTATGATGTTGTGGCTATTACAGAGACTTGGATGACTCAGGGACAGGAATGGCTACTTCAAATGCCAGGCTTTAGATGTTTCAGAAAAGACAGGGAGGGAGGCAAAAGAGGTAGGAACGTGGCACTGCTGATCAGAGATAGTGCTACAGCTGCAGAAAAGGAGGAATTCATGGAGGAATTGTTTATGGAGTCTCTGTGGGTGGAAGTTAGGAACAGGAAGGGGTCAATAACTCTCCTGGGTGTTTTTTTATAGACCACCCAATAGTAACAGGGACATCGAGGAGCAGATAGGGAGACAGATTCTGGAAAGGAGTAATAATAACAGGGTTGTTCTGGTGGGAGATTTTAATTTCCCAAATATTGATTGGCATCTCCCTGGAGCAAGGGGTTTAGAAGGGGTGGAGTTTGTTAGGAGTGTTCAGGAAGGTTTCTTGACACAATATGTAGATACACCTATAAGAGGAGAGGCTGTACTTGATCTGGTATTGGGAAATGAATCTGGTCAGGTGTCAGGACTCTCAGTGGGAGAGCATTTTGGAGGTAGTGATCACAATTCTATCTCCTTTACCATAGCATTGGAGAGGAATAGGAACAGACAAGTTAAGAAAGCGTTTAATTGGAGTAAGAGGAAATAAGGTGATCTAAGGCTGTGTGAAGAGCCATTAACATTGTGTCTGCTGTAAACCTATTGTGATGATAGGCCAAATGCAGTGTGTCCTGGTCCTTGTTGAGTTTGGAGTTCATCCTAGCCATGACCAACCTCTCAAAGCGTTTCATCACTGTAGATGTGAGTGCTGCTGGGTAACAGTCATTAAGGCAGCCCACACTACTCTTCACTGGTATAGTTGTTGCCTTCTTACCCAATTTTCCTCCCTTCTCCCTGTAACATTTAACACTTGCTAATCAAGAACTCAGCAACCTTTTTTTTAAATGTACCCAATAACTTGTCCTCCTAGTTGCCTGTGGCAACAAATTCCACACATTCACCACTCTCTGGCTGAAGAAATTCCTCCTCATCTGTTCTGGAGAGTCATCCTAGTCTTCTGAGACTGTGCCTTCTGGTCGTAGACTCACCCGCTAAAAGAAACATCCTCACCATGTTCTCTCTGTCTAGGTCTTGCAATATTTGACAGGATTTAATGAGATTCCCCACCCCTCCCCTCTTTCTTCTAAACTCCAGTGAGTACAAGCCTAGAGTCATCAAACAGTCCTCATTTGTTAACCCGTTCATTGCCGGCATCATTCACTCCCGTACTTCCCTTACTGTTTAAGATGCAAGAGAAAGGAAGCAGATCTGATTTCTACCTTCTCGTAGTCCTGCTGAAAGGTCATTGACCCGATATTTTAACTGCATTTCTCTTTTCACAAATGGACTGTGACGTTTAGTTAAGACTGTGCTAGTCACAAGCAGCACTGTGGAAAATGATCCTTTGCAACATCCTAATACGTTGGCATGAATATTTCATTGCACGGGTCTCTGAGGTACCGATTCCAATAAAGAATAAATCTAAAGGAAAGGACACTTTAATTGGATACAGATCCCATGAGTGATGTCTCTGTGTCTTCTCACTGTTGCACAGACTCTTAATATCTCCCCTCCCTTATAACTGTGATTTTAAAAAATTCACATTTTTACTGCTTTAGTGACCCTCTCCTCTCACTCCTTCCCCCCCACCCACCCAGCTCCAGGTAAGAATAAAAAGGGGCAAAAAAAAACCCTCAATGACGCCCAAAGAATAGCTTCTGCTGCCATGTACTGTGCACATTTACTTTTCTGACCTGGATCAGATTTCTTTACGCGACAGGTAGGTATTTGTTATGACTTACCGAGCTTCTGCCTCTCAGATCTCCAGGGTTTCAAGTTCGATCCCGATCTCGGCTGCTGTCGATGTGCAACTTGCGTATCCTTACTGTTACTGTGTGGGCTTTTCCTGGGTGCACCGGTTTCCTCCTGCGTCCCAAAGATCCGCAGTTCGAATGCTTGTGTCCAGTTAATGGACGTGGAACTGGGGAGAGGGGAGAATGTCTTGCAGGACTGATCAGTGGGGGATTGGATGCGATGGGATGAATCACCTACTTCTATAACATAAGGAAGTCTGCTGGTTAAGGCATTTTCCAGGGAAGCTTGAGTTAAGGTCACAGAAGGGCAGGGTATAAAGAACAGGGGTATAAGAGGATGAGGAGGGGTGTGGCAAGGCTGCTGTGAAGCAATACATGAGCTGACAAGATGATGCTGCAGATGTTGAAATCTAGTGCAAGAAACTAAATACTGAAGCAACACGGTGAGTCAGGCAGCATCTGTGGAGAGAAATGGTCAGTCAACATTTCAGATTGAGTCTTTTCATTTCTAAAGATAAAGATAACCTTCATTTGCCACACGTACTTCAAAATATCAAAACATTCAGTGAAATGCATTCTTTGCGTCAAATCAAATCAGCAAAAATTGTATTGGGCAGTCTGCAAATGCCACCACACTTCCAACACCAACTTAGCATGCCCACAACTCACTAACTCCAATCCTAATCGGACATCTTCAGAACGTGAGAGGAAACTAGAGTACCTGGAGGAATCTCATACAGTTACGAGCAGAACATACAAGCTCTTTACAGACAGCAGCAGCTATTGAACCGCTGACACTGTAACATGATGCACTAGCTGCAATGCTACTGTGTCCCCCTGAAAGATCTGTTCTGAAAAATAGAAGGGAGAGTGTCAGTATAAAGGGGTGATGGGGTGGAACTGCTCCATCCCTTCCCCTCAACTCAATATACTGACTATTCTTCCTCTGTCATTCTGTCCTGATGCAGATCTTGATACAAAACTTCAAGTTCCGTGAAGCAAAACAAATTCATCAGACAGCCATAAGATATAGGGAGGGTGGGGGGGGGGGGTAGAAGTAGGCCATTCGGCCCATCAAGTCTTCTCCACCATTCAATCATGGGCAGATCCAATTCTTCCAGTCATCCCAACTCCCCTGTCTTCTCCCCATAACCTTTGTCAAAGGAAACAAGGAAACAATTCAGTCAAAGGAGTTTTATTGTAGGTAACAAGTTACTAAAATTTGGATTAAACTGCTTGAAAGTGTGGTATATGTGGATTCTACGTTACCTCCAGCAGTGAGGGTTTGTTATATGAAAGAGTTAGTTGGTTAAGATGAACCTTTTAGTTTGGTGACACTATTGATTTATTATGGTTGACGAGATGACTGTTGAGAGTTTATTTCTCTTCATGGGGAAATTTGGAACTGTGGGATAAGGGGTTGCCTATTTAAATTGGGAAAGAGGAAAATCATTTAAAAAATTTATATTTTATTTAGAGATACAGCGTGGAGCAGGCTTTTCTGAACCAGCAAAACCTTTGAGAGTAATTGATGGGTGTGCGTGCTGAGATCCCTTTCTGACAGTTTAGGACCAAAAGTTACAGTTTCAGAATAAGGGTTGTGAAGAAACATGGAGGAAATTTGTTCTCCCCAAAACTTTCTCTGTCCTAGAGGCCTGACGATGTTTAAATGTTCTCACAGAGGGTTTGAAGTATTTGGAAAGCAGAGGCTGTTGGGTATTTGAAAAGCAAGTAGATGCATGTTTGATAAGGAACATGAAGAAATATGGAGAAATCTCTTTCCCCCAGAAATGTTAATGATACTTGGCTTTCTCTGCCCCAGGGGTCTGTCGATATACAGGTGTTGCCACAGAGGGTGTGGAGTCACTGACTCAGAAGGTTGTGCGGTATTTGGAGAGCAGGTAGTTGCATGTGTGAAAGAGCAGGTACTTGACGATGGTAAGGATCTGGCACAGAAGAGGAATTGAGGCCTGGGGTTAATCAGGCACGATAAAGTTGAATGGCAGGGTAGATTTGAGTGGCCAAGTGGAATACTCCTGCTCCTTTTGCTCGTGCTCTATGTTATATTGAAGTGGAGACTGATAACCGTTCATACACTAGAGGATCATTACAAGATTCTGAGATGGTTGACAGGATGGCTGATGACAATTAGTTCCCCTCATGGGGAAACTGGGACCGTGTGGTATAGCTGTGGGATAAGGGGTTGCCTGTCTAAGTTGAGGAAGAGGCAAACCCCTTTTCTAAAAATTCTTGTTTTATTTAGAGATACAGTGTGAAACAGGATCTTCCAGTCCAGACCGCAGGGCAGTCAGCGTTAGTTGTCCATCGTTTCCAACGATGTGGCTTGTCTGTGCGGCTCATCAATTGTGCTTTCTGAGGCGACTCTGCAGTCTGATTCTAGAAAGGCATCAGCATTGACAGTGAGGCCAGGTAAGTGATCTGCCTGCTGCTGGAGCAACTGATGTGGCTATTTCCCCCTCTCACGAGCAGCAACCAGATCTGCACAGAGACTATTCTCGAAGTTGTTGGAGGACACACCATCCAGTCCGGTCTTGAGCACTCCACTCAAGCCTCTTAGGTACAATGTCAGAGCTTGGCTTTCACACAGACCTTGAAACTCTTACAGGGTCATCCCTTGTCTTTTCTTTCTTGCAGTCGCTCTCTGTGTAGCAATTGTTTGGGTATTCTAGAATCCTCCGTGTGTATAACTGCCCTGTCCAGCAAAGCTGAGCTGCAGGATCAATGTTTCTACGCTTGTGCTCTCTGTTCTTCCGAGGACTTCCCGGTTGGTGACAGGGTCCTGCTGACGGATGCCCAGGATTGATCACAGGCTATGTGTATGGAAGGGCTCCAGCATTTTAAGGTGCTGTCTGTACACGGTCCAGGTTTCACAGCCATATAATAGACTGTCAAGGATTACTGCTGTGTACACCTTGAGTTTCATGGCTCTTTGTATGTTATGCTGGTTCAGTACACCCGAGTGCAAGTGCCTGAGGGATTGACTGGCCTTACACTGATTTCTTTGTCTAGGGAGCCATCACTAGAAATATCACTTCCGAGGTATTTGAATTCCTCCACTGTTCTAAGCTGTGTATCTTCAATGCAGATGGATGGAGTGGGGACAGTAGACATTGGACCGGGTTGGAACAGGACTTCTGTCTTTTGTAGGCTGATGGTGAGGTCAAGCAGACAAGTGGCTTCTACAAACCTATTGACAAACAGCTGAAGATCAGCAGCTGCTGTGTGGGCATGAGGTGACAATGATCAATATACAGGGCTTCTCGAATGGGATTACTGATTGTTTTTGTATGGGCCCTCAAGCGACACAAGTCAAACAGTGATCTGTCCATCCGGTACCTGTTGTATGCCCCACATAGCTCAGTGCCGAATGAATGGTGTAGTACGATGTGAAGAACAGATTCAGCAGTACAGGCACCAGTAGGCATTCTTGCTTAACGCCACTTGAAATACCGAATGGCATTGAAGTCTCCCCATTTGACAGGTCACACATGTCATTGTAGAAGAGACAAGCGAGACTGACAAATCTGCATCAGCACCTAAGTTTTAACACACTGACAATAGGAACTCCCTGTTGACCATTTCAAAGGATTTGGTTAGATCCACGAAGACAGGGAGTAGTTGCAAATTCTGTTCAGTACACTTTTCTTGAATCTGGCAAGCGGTGAAAGCCATGTCGATAGTACTACGGCTTGGGCGAAAGCCACATTGCACCACCGACAGGTTTGCCTCTGATATCTTGGTGATCAGGTGGTTGAGGATAACGTGAGCTAAGATTTTCCCCAACCGACAGGAGAGATATGCCCCAGTAGTTGCCGCAGTGAGCCCTGCTATCTTTGCCCTTGAACAGTGGAACAATTATGGCATCCCTATAGTTTTCAGGTATGTCTTCTTCCTTCCATACACTAGTCAGGAGGTCATGGAATGATATGAGTGTTAGTGGGGCTGCTGACTTAAAGAGCTGATTAAGAATTCCATCCCTCCCAGGATTACCAGAGTTTGTCTGAGAAATGGCTTTCCTGACTTCATCTAAGGTCAAGGGTGCCGATGACAGGCTTCTGGGGATCTGATCAAGCACAATTTGACATAACAGTGCCCAACATGTTGAGTAGGCTACAAAAGTGTTCTCTCCATCTCATTGATGCTACTCCTTGCCCCATGCAGGGTTTTACCATCTGCTGATAAGAAGAGTGTGTGATTTGGTTTGCACGGTCCGTAAGCTGCTTCAGTGGCCCTGAAGAACATCTTCTAGTAGCACTGAACTTCACCTGCTTTTCTCTCCTGCATTCTGTGAGGTGCCTAAACTGATCACGTTTCGAAATACAGGACAAGTCATTCTGCCATGCAATAGATGCTTCCTGCTTTTCTCCTAAGATCTGGGTGGTGCTGTCATCATTTTCATCAAGCCAGTCTTGGTGGTTCTGTTTTCTAGTCTTTAGACCAGATGCAGCTGGCTCTGTCACCAGGGCTTTATAGTCCTCCCATTCTGTGTGGGTTTTCCAGTGAGGAGGCCTTGTAGCATCAACTTGTCATCCAGATTGTCCACAAATTGTGTCCGATTGCTAGGGTGGTTCAGCTTCCCAATACACAATGACTACTGAATAGTATTTGGCTTCTTGAGATATTTTGGAGTAATGTGTAGTGTAAGAATCGGTCTAACCAGCCAATGATCAGTCCAGCACTCAGCTCCGTGCATCGCTCTGCCTGTTCTAAAGTCACCAGCGTTCAGCCTCGGAGTGATGACAACATCTATCAGATGTCACTGTTTGGATTTAGGATGCCTCCACGTTGTCTTGTATTTGTCAGCTTGGGTGTTGGAGATAGTCAGATCATTTGCAGCCCAGAGGCTCAACAGCCGCAGACCGGTACAGTTCATGTGGACCCAGCACCTGAAGACTTGGGCAGCCTCTCGTTAGAGTCATCAAGCAGAAGCCGTTTGCCTCTTGGAGGTGTTGATTTCTCAATTTGATCGAGTTGTCAGTAGAGGTTTTCCTCAACCTCATCACGGTAGTTCATGGTGGATAGGTAGGTACTGATGACTGTGACATGACGAGATGGATTGAGAGGAAGTCGAAGTTTTATTATTTGCTTGTTAACGCAGGTTGGAAGGTGCGGTACTTGGTGCAGGAGTGAGGTTTTGAGTCCTACACTGTGGATTCAGTCTTCACTCGCTTCCAAAGAAATGGGTAACCTCTTTTGGGTTCAGTGATGGATCCTTCTTCAGCCAGTCTGGTTTCACCAGGGAAGCAATATCGACTTGGTAGTGAGCCAGTTCTTGTGCTGTTTTCATTGTCCATAAAGATTCAAACGTTCCACATTCCGAAAATGGATTTCCTTGGGACGTGTCTTTGACTGCTGGTGGGCAAAACCGCCAGCCGCAGTATGCTGGCCAATTGGCTTGGGACAAGCGATTTTGGAGACACCTTTGCTAGTCCCTTCCCCCGATTGAGGGTGAGCAGAGCTGATCCTGAATAGGGCTGTTCTGCTGGGACGTGCCAAACTACTCCGTTGTCCCGGCCGGGGTCAGAGTTGGATGACCAAAGTACCCGGGCCGCCTGTGTACGGGTCTGAAGCTACGAGCACCAGTGGTTACCTCCAGCTGCCGTTCAGCCCCTCTCCCATTGAATTGGGTAAAGAGCAGCACAGAGAAAAACCTGTGCGGGAGGAGTTTTATAATGAAAAGCCATTGCACTGGGGCAACTCCAATCCCTCAGCCTCAAAAATCTTGGTCAAATGGTACGTGACTGGAGACTTCCTTGGCTGCAGTGTATAGCCATGACGCATTCTGTGCCTAGTCATGCCTTTCGTACTCCACAAAGTGGTACAGCAACACCTTCTTGACCGTTGGATCTTGTAGCTGATCTTATCTACCCAGTCTTCTGAACTGGCTTTGCATACTTGTGTAGACATACTCTTAGCTCATCAAGGTTGGAGGTTCCCTGCTACCCTCACCTGGTTGAACCCGCCTGTCAAAGCGTTGTACCATGGTGTGGCCACTGTCACGTGCAAAGAGTTACTTGGAGCCACAGGTGAGAGATGGGTGGCAGGTGAGGACCAAAGGTGTACGAGCTGTTCTTGGGTGGAGCACAAGGCTGCCATCAGAGGAGCTACCCACCCCTGGGCACCCCATACACCCAGGGAGTCAGTGATCATGAGAAATAGGAATGATATGAGTTATTGGGAGAGGTTGAAAACACTGTGTCTTTATTCCCTGGGACACAGGAGAATGATGGGGGGTGGGGAATGCTCTGATAGAAGTTTAGACAAAGTTTATCCAGAGGGTTAAACTTCTATCAGATCAAGATAGAAGTGGAATTCAATGCTACAGATGGCTGTGGAAAACAAGTCATCGGGTATATTGAAAGTGGAGGTTTATGGATTAGTCAGGGCATCAAAGATATCTGGGAAAAGGCAAGAAAATGGGGTTAAAAGGGAAAATAAATTAGCCATGATCGAATGGCAGAGCAGACTCGATGGGCCGAATGGGAGAATTCTGCTTCTATGTCGAATGGATTTATGATCTCATAAAATCATGAGGGTAATGGAAAAGGTGAATAGTCATTGTCTACTTCCCAGGTTAGGAGCCCAAAATTGGAGGGCAGAGAGGGAAAAGGGGTAACGTTTTTACACAGAGGTTAGTGGGTACCTAGAATGAGCTTCCAGAGGAAGTGGTTGAGATGAGTAGAACATTTAAGAGGTATTTGGATAGGCACATGGAGGAGAAGGGTCTGGAAGGGTCAGAGTCGAATGTAGACAACCAGTACAATCAGGGAGGAGTCTGTGGATGGGCCAAAGACCCTCTTTTGTGATGTATGAATCCATGATCTTAGTAAATGATAGAGCAAGCTTCTGGATCCATATATCGTGCCGTAGACACTTTCCTTACATTCTCCATACATGGAGGGGCAGGTAGCAGGGTGTCTGCAGTAAGGCTGAGACAGATAAAGCAAAGAAGTGACAGTTGTACTTATGCACTTTGGTTGAAGGAATAAAAGCATAGACTATTTTCTAAACAGAAATCAGAGGTGCAACAGGACTTGGGAGTCCTCATGCAGGATTTCCTAAAGGTTAATTTGTAGGTTGAGTCTGTGGTGAAGAAGGCAAATGCAATGTTAGCTCATTTCAAGAGGACTAGAAATATAAAAGCAATGATGTAATACTGAGTCTTATAAGGCATTGGTCAGACCAGACATGGTGTATTGTGGGCAGTCTTGGTTCCTTATATAAGAAAAGACGTGCTGACATTGTAAAGAGTCCAGAGGAGATTGTCGAGAATGATACTGGCAATCAAAGGGTCATTGGACCTGTCTTTCTCATTGGACTTTGCTCCGTGATGTGCCATACTATAGAAAGGTCTGACTTACATAGTCTATAGTGCTGCCTCGGAGACATGCACTGTGTCTCAGGGATATTACTTAAGGAATGGTATTAGCGGAAATGAGGAATAACCGGAAATTTTACATAATGCTTTATTAACTCTGTTAAAAAGCAATGCAGCCCATTTCTGCACACAGCAGGATCCAACTACAGTATTGACAAACAGTTCGACAAGCTGTGTTTGGTGTGTCGATGGGGAAATAATGTAAAGTCAGTGCTTTGCTCAAAGCAGAATGAGCGCTTCAGTAAACCAGGCAATAAATACAACAACTGAGCAACACACACAAAATTCTGGAGGAACTCAGCAAGTCACACACTATCCTGACTTGGAAATACTTCCAAAGGCACTGTGGGAGCTCTTTCAGCACACAGACTATGGTGGTCCTCGAAGGCAACTCACCAAAACCTCCTGCAGTGTGATGCTGTAAATGTTAGTGATGGCCACGCTAGAGATTTTGCTAAGACAACACAAGGCAGGTATCATTCTGATGGAGTTTTAAAAATGTTTTAATAGGGGAGAAAGAGCCAGAGAGATACTAAAAGTATTCATTCATCTTTAAAATTGTCTGGTAAATTGGTTGCTGCACTTACCTACATGGCAACAGCATCTAACGATCAAAAGAATTGAAATTCATTGGCTGTGAAGTGCTTTGGGAGCTAACTGGGAGATAATGCTATAATTGCTCATTTTTCTTTCCCTCCCACTGACTACAAAGCAACATCTGTTATTCTCCCAAATAATGGCGTGAATTTGAATTAATGGTAGGGGAACGGATTAACCCCTCCAGCACTCTCCTGAAACACAAGCATGCTTGCAAGTTAACTTGTTGCCTCCAGCTTTGCAACTATACGGAAGCATAATTAAATAGAAAAAAATATTTGGCCGATCAACAATCTGCTGGTTCCTTTAAAAATTCATCAACCTAGATCTGCATTTTACAAACACAAGAGATTTTGCAGATGCTGGAAATCCAGAGTAACACACACAAAATGCTGGAGGAACTTGGCAAGTCAGGCAGCATCTATAGAAAAGAATATCAAGTCAACTCTACAATGCAGCCTCCTTGACATTGGTGAGACGCGCTGTAAATTGGGGGACTGCTTTGTTGAACACCATTTGCCACAACTGGAATGACCCGGTAGCCAAACATTTTAATTCCGATTCCCATTCCTTTTCAAACATGTTGGTCCGTGGCCTCCTCTTGTGCCGAGAAGAGGCCTCCCTCAGGGTGGAGGAGCAACATCTTATATTCTACCTGACCAATCTGATGGTATGAATATTGATATATCTTCATTAAGTAAAAAAATGTTTCTCTCTCTCTCCCATCTCTTCTATTCCCCACTCTGTCCTTTTACCTCTTCTCACTTGCCTGCTACCTGCCCTTGTGTCCTCTTCCCCTTCCCTTTCTCCTATGGTTCACTCTCCTCTCCTATCAGATTCCTTTTTCTCCAGCCCTGACCTTTCCCACCCACCTGGCTTCACATATCACCTTCCAGCTAACTGCCTTCCCCTCCCTCACTTTTTTATTCTGGCATTTTCCCCACTCCTTTTCAGTTCTGAAGAAGGGTCTCAGCCCAGAATATCAACTGTTTATTCATTTCCGTAGATGCTGCCTGACCTATTGTGTTCTTTTTCATTTTGTGTGTGTTGTTAAAGGGGCATAGAACATAGAACATAGAAATCTACAGCATATTCAGGCCTTTCGGCCCACAATGTTGTGCTGCCCATGTAACCTACTCTAGAAACTGCCCAGAATTTCCCTAGCACATAGCCTTCTATTTTTCTAAGTTCCATGTACCTACCTAAGAGGCTCTTAGAAGACCTTGTTGCTAAACTGTATTAAAGTTGCACCATTTGGTTCAAAAGTCAAATATGTGATGTATTGGACAGAGGCCACTAAATTGGATTTATTGTTAGAGTGCTTGGTGAAAAGCTGAACCTCCCTAACTACTTAAGAAAGTGAAGTTATTGGTGCAGTATCTTTGTGATTGCATCTATGTGCAGGGTCTAGGACAGTGCAGATGGGCTTGTTGAGTATCCTCAAAAAAGTATCAGAAACATAGAAAACCTACAGCACAATACAGGCCCTATGGCTCACAATGCCGTGCCGAACATGTACTTACTTTAGAAATTACCTAGGGTTACCCATAGCCCTCTATTTTTTTATGCTCCATGTACCTATCCAGGAGTCTCTTAAAAGACCCTGAGAAGAAGTGGGGAGAGTGAGCAGTTTCAAGTTCCTGGTTGTCTAGATCTCTGAGGATCTAACCTGGTCCCAACATATCGATACAGTTATAAGGCAGGCAAGACAGCAACTATACTTCATTAGGAGTTTGAAGAGATTTGGCATGTAAACAAATACACTCAAAAGTTCTAAGATGTACCACGGAGAGCATTCTGACTGGCTGCATCACCCTCTGGTATGGGGGGGTTGGGGGGGGCTACTGCACAGGACTGAAAGAAGCTGCAGAGGGTTGTAAATTTAGTCAGCTCCATCTTGGGCACGAGCCTACAAAGTACCCAGGACATCTTTAAGGAGTGGTGTCTCAGAAAGGCAGCATCCATTATTAAGGACCTCCAGCACCCAGGGCATGCCCTTTTCTCACTGTTACCATCAGGCAAGAGGTACAGGAGCCTGAAGGCACACACTCAGTGATTCAGGAACAGCTTTTTCCCCTCTGCCAGCTGATTCCTAAAAGGACATTGAACCCATGAACACTACTTCACTTTTTTAATATATATTATTTCTGATTTTTTTCACGATTTTTAATCTAGTCAATATACATATACTGTGATTGATTTACTTTTTTTCCCCTTTTCTTCTATATTATGTATTGCATTGAACTGCTGCTGCTAAGTTAACAAATTTCACAACACATGCTGGTGATAATAAAACTAATTCTGATTCTGATTGTGATTTCAATGGGAGAGACAGGGAGTGGGTGAGTGGGCAAAAGCCTGGCAGTGGAGTTTAATGCGGAGAAGTAACGAATTTTGATCACTGGAGTCAAAAAGCAGATCATTATTTAAAGACAGATGCAAATGAGTGAAATCCAGAGGGATCTAGGAATCACAGTTAGCTAACAGTTGCAACAACTAGTTATGAAGGCAAATAACATATTTACCTTTATTGCAAAGACGGAGATCAGAAATAAGCAAGTTTTGTTACAATTGTACAGAGTGTTGGTGAACCACCCAGACACCGGGGTTGGATATCTGAGCAAGTCCAGCAGTCCAGGTCCGCGGTTGGAACCGTGATTGCCAAAGCTTGCCATTGAGGTCACACCTGCAATACTCTGTGCAGTTTTGTTCTCCTTGTCTTTCAAAGAAGGGGTCAGTCCAAAGAGATAGACTGGACTAATTGTTTTGATATGAGGTTTGCATTATCAAAAGAGGCTAATCAGGTAGCTGTACTGTTTGTCACAGAGTCATTGAAAATTACAGCACCGAAAAAGACCTTCTGGCCCATCTAGTCTGTGCCAAACCATCAATCTGTACTGGGACTATAGCCCTCCAAACTCCTACTGTGCATGTACCTATCCAAACTTCTCTTAAACATTGAGATTGAGCTCACATGCACCACCTGCTCTGGTAGCCAAATCCACATTATCACCACTCTCTGAGTGAAGAAGTTTCCCCTCATTTTCTCCTTAAACTTTTCACCTTTCACCTTTAACCCATAACCTCTAGTTGTAGTCCTATTCAACCTCAGAGGAAAAAGTCTACTTGCATTATGCTGTCTACATCCCTCATAATTTTTTATACCTCTATCAACTCTTTGGAGTTCAGGAGAATGAGAGATGATCTAATTGAAACCTATAGGATATTAAGGGGGGCTTGAGAGAGTAGAAGATATTTTAATCAGTAGATAAAAGTTTTGTCATTTAAAACGGAGCTACGTGTGAGGAAATTTCATCTCATACAGGATGGTGAATGGTTTAAAGAAAAAGCATTAATATGCTTTGGGGGGGAAGAAATACTTAATGAGCCATATGTCCTTGTCTGCTGTTACGATTATATAATTTTACAAAATTTTCAATCCTTATCTGGAAAGTCATGTATCTGCATGCAGACCCACAGCTATGTGGTTTGAAGTTTAATTGGTCTAACTATTCAAACAAATGGAACTTCTTAGAAGGAGGACAACACAGAAGCATTACTATAGGCATTGGAAAAAATCTTCCTTGATCATAATTTCCAAATTATCATCCTTGTAAATCTTTATTATGCCTCTCTCAGCACTCCTGTACCTTTCTTCTCTCTAGAATTATAGAGAGATGCTTTTAATATTCAGTGTCACATGTATACCCTGTGTAGCATGTCTAAACACAAACCTGTGCTTATATATTAACACATTTCTTTTTCTAAACTGTCATTCACTCGATCTGTTAAAACACTATTACTATGTATTTTCTCCTCGTTCTTTGAAAACAATCCCAGAACAGGACAATTTGGAATTAATTTGGTGAATAACAAGTGCAATGACAGCAGCTGTCAGAAATTCCTGGTCCGATCTGCTTCTGAGTGTGGAGCTTAGCGTAACACTACTACTGCACCATCGACCCAGGTGAAATTTTCACTACTGTCTGTTTTTCCCATGACCAGGTGGGTTTCCTCCAGGCGCTCTGATTTCCTCCCAAAGTCCAAAAGCATACGGGTTAGTATGTTCATTTGTCACATGGGTGTCATGGGCTTGGTAAGCCAAAGGATCTGTCAACGTGCCGTATCTCAAAATAAAAGAAAATAAATCATTGAATAGCTCTTTAGAACATTCCAGTAGACTTCCACTGGTAGTGACTGGTCATTTAGTTATTTTTATGAGTTATGCTTGAAATGGGTTTATTGGAAAGGGCAGCATTTATTGCCCATCCCTCATACCTCACTACAGTTAACCATTCCAGGTAAAAATCAACCATGGGTTGATAGTCACTTCTTGGTCACATAAGTAAGCAAGAGAACAGGAAAAGAACCAATCAGCCTCTCAAGCCTGCACTACCATGGTTAACTGTCACCAGGCCACAACTCCTTTCCTGTGCCAGTTCCCCAGAGCCTTCAATTCTATGGTTTCTCAACATATATCCACCTCCTCTTTATACACATCCATGTTCTTGCCTCTACCACCTCTACGGTACAAAATTCTAGAGATTCTACCCCTTCTGCGAGAAGTTCCTACAATTGTAAATTACCTCCCCTTATCATGCAACTATGTCTCAGGGTTCCCACTAATTGAAACCGCTCAACACTGACCCTGTAGGAGAGGGAGGTTTCCTTCCCTGGAGGACAGGTAGATTGTTATGACCATCCAGCCATCCTTTCTTCCAATATCTTTGTAGCCATGTACACATACTTTTATGCATTGAGTCACTGCCAGATGATTGGCTGATTAGATGTTTGCATTAGCGGGCAGAAGTACAGCTGTACCTAATAAAATGGCCATTGAGTGAAGGCTGTCCAGCTGCCACGGTGAAAAACAAGATCCTGTGACGTCAGCATTTAGAACCATAGAAAATTACAGCACAGAAACAGGCCTTTTGGACTGTCTTGGCTGTGCTGACCCATTTTTTGCCTAGTTCCACTGACCTGCACCTGGGCCATATCCCTCCAAATCCCTCTCATCTATATACCTGTCCCAAGTTTTTCTTAAATGTCAAAAGTGAGCCCACATTCACCACTTCATCTCACAACTCATTCCACACTCCCACCACTCTCTGTGTGAAGAAGCCCCCCCAATGTTCCCTTTAAACTTTTCCCCCTTCACCCTTTAACCCATGACCTCTTTTTTTTCTCCCCTAACCTCAGTGGAAAAAGCCTGCTTGCATTCACTCTATCTATACCATCATAATTTTATACACCTCTATCAAATCACCCCTCATTCTCCTACGCTCCAGGGAACAAAGTCCTAACCTATTCAACCTTTCTCTGTAACTCAGTTTCTCAAATCCCGGAAATATCCTTGTAAACCTTCTCTGCACTCTTTCAACCTTATTAATATCCTTCCTGTAATTAGGTGACCAAAACTACATGCAATACTCCAAATTCAGTCTCACCAATGTCTTATACAACCTCACCATTACATTCCAACTCTTATACTCAATAATTTGATTTATAAAAGCCAATGTACCAAAAGCGCTCTTTATGACCCTATCCACCTGTGACGCCACTTTTAGGGAATTATGTATCTGTACTCCCAGATCCCTCTGTTCTACTGCACTCCTCAGTGTCCTACCATTTACCTTGTATGTTCTACCTTAGTTTGACCTTCCGAAGTGCAATACCTCACACTTGTCCGCATTAAATTCCACCTGCCATTTTTCAGCCCATTTCTCCAACTGGTCCAAATCCCTCTGCAAGCTTTGAAAATCTTCTTCACTGTCCACTACACCTCCAATCTTTGTATTGTCAACAAATTTGCTGATCCAATTTGCCACATTATCATCCAGATCATTGATATAGATGACAAATAACAATGGACCCAGCACTGATTCTTGTGGTACACCACTAATCACAGGCCTCCACTCAGAGTAGCAATCCTCCACTACCAATCTCTGGCTTCTTCCATTGAGCCAATGTCTAATCCAATTTACTACCTCTCCATGTATACCTAGCAACTGAATCTTCCTAACTAACCTCCCATGCAGGACCTTGTCAAAGGCCTTACTAAAGTCCATGCATACAACATCCACTTTCTTCCCTTCATCCACTTTCCAGGTAACTTCCTCAAAAAACTCTATTAGATTGGTTAAACATGACTTACCATGCACAAAGCCATGCTGACTTTTTCTAATAAGTCCCAGTCTATCCAAATACTTGTAGATCCTATCTCTTAGTATTCCTTCCAATAATTTACCTACTACCAATGTCAAACTTACCAGCCTATAATTTCCCGGCTTAATTTTTGAGCCTTTTTTAAACAACGGAACTACATGACCTATCCTCCAATCCTCTGGTACCTGACCCCTGGATATCGACATTTTAAATATTTCTGCCAGGGCCCCTGCAATTTCAACACTAGTCTCCTTCAAGGTCCAAGGGAATACCCTGTCAGGTCCTGGGGATTTATCTACTCTGATTTGCCTATTTTTTGTTCTTATTTCAGCTAAAGTTGAAGTCAGAGTCGAGGTTATTGTCATAGGCACAAGTACACGAATGCACAGGTGTAGTGAAAACCCCGAGCAGCATTGCAGGCACATTGCAAGCAGCATTCGCAAGGGAAATGTAAATTAAACATAGATTATGCCAAATTTTAACAAGAAAGAACAACTAATCCGTTTTAGTGCAAAGTGCTCAAAGTGATTAGGATTGTGGAGGTTGTTTCAAGAACTGACTGGTTGAAGGGAAGTAGATGTTTTACATTATGGTGGTGTGGGGCTTCAGGACTCTGTACCTTCTATCAGATGGTAGATCTGTGAAAATGCCATGGCCCAGATGATGCAGATCTTTGATGACAAATGTTTGCTTCTTAAGGCCATCACTTTTTGCGGTTTTATGTTCAGAGTCAGAATGAGGTTTAATATCACCGGCACCTGTCATGAAATTTGTTGGTTTGCAGCAGCAATACATTGTAGAACCTAATAATAAAAACTATAAATTACAATTGTAATTAAATTAAATCAGTAGTGCAAAAGGAGAACAAGTAATAGTGAGGTGGTGTTCATGGGTTTATTGTCCATTCAGAGATCAGGTGGCAGATGGGAAGAAGCTGTTCCTGGAGTGATGGAGAATAGAGAGAGCAGGGTAGCAGGTGGGGACTAGTTGATCAGATTAAATGCCTGGGGGAAGAAACTTCTGAGATGGTTTTTTTTATTTTAATAACCCAACAGCACTTTCTAGAAGGGAGCTTTAGAAAGAGGCAGTTTGCAGGGTGGGTAGATTTTTCCCACCTGCTTCTGCTGACCTGGTCACAAACAGGTCCTGTAGAGATGGTAGACTGCAGCCAATGGCCATTTCTGCTGACCTGACAGTTTGCTGCAGCTTCCATATATCCTCATCAGTACAGACTCTCAATGAAAGGTCTCGCCTGAAACCTCAACTGTCCATTTCCCTTCATAGGTACAACCTGACTTGCTGAGTTCTTCCAGCAGTTTGTGTAAGTTGTTTAAAATCTTTGTGAGAACAGACAGGTTTGGGAGAAGTGCACAGACGCAGTAGCTTGTCATCGCGCAGAGCCGCTGAGAAGGTTCTGAGATAAAAGGGAGACACTGCCTAGCAGAACGGTTATCGAAGGAACAGTCGTTGGAGTAGCATGAGACAGAGTAGCAGGACCTTAGCCCTTCGGGGCTTTGGCGAGGACAGGCCTAGGCGAGGTAAGGAGGTAAGTTACTTTTATTTTTTTTTCTCTCTAACTTAAGAATAGTGGGTGTGACTGCAAGGTCAGTTTTCAGCTCTGGGTGTCAGATGTGGGATATCTGGGAGACTTCCAGCCTCCATGATGGCCTCATCTGCAGCAGGTGCATCAAGATGCAGCTCCTTAGAGACTGAATTAGGGAAATGGAGCTGCAGCTCGATGTCCTTCAGCTTGTTAGGGAAGGTGAGGAGGTGATCAATAGGAGCTACAAGTAGGTAGTCACACCAGGGCCACTGGAAACAAATAAGTGGGTGACTATCAGGAGACAGAGGGAGAGCATCAGATAGTGGAGAGCAGCCCTGCGGCAGTCCCCCTAAACAGTAAATACCCCAATGTGTGTACTGCTGGGGGTGTGCAGGGGACTTCCTTGGGGGAGGCAACAGTGGCCATGCCTCTGGGACGGACTCTGACCCTGTGTCTCAGAAGGGTAGGGAAGTGATGAGTATCACATCAGTAACAGGGGTCTCTGTTGATGTGGGGACAGATAGGCGATTCTGTGGATGCAAAACGGAAATGCGGATGGTAGTTTCCTTCCCAGGTACCAGGGTCTGAGATGTTTCTGAACACTTCCACAATATCCTTAACTGGGAAGGTGAGCAGCCAGAAGTCGTGGTACGTATTGATATCAATGACATAGGTAGAAAAAGGGAGGAGGTCCTGAAAACAGACTACAGGGAGTTAGGAAGGAAACTGAGAAGCAGGACCTCAGTGGTCGTAATCTTGGGATTGCTGTCTGTATCACGCGACGGTGAATATAGGAATACAGTGACTGAAGGATTGGTGCAAGGGGCAGTGGTTCATATTCCTAGATCATTGGGACCTCTACTGCAGCAGGTGTGACCTGCACAAAAAGGACAGTAAGTAAGTTTTTTACTCAGAGAGCGGTGAGTGTGTGGAATGGGCTGCCGGCAACGGTGGTGGAGCCGGATACGATAGGGTCCTTTAAGAGGCTTTTGGATAGGTACATGGAGCTTAGAAAAATAGAGGGCTATGGGTAAGCCTAGTAATTTCTAAGGTAGGGACATGTTTGGCACAACTTTGTAGGCCGAAGAGCCTGTATTGTGCTGTAGGTTTTTTATGTTTCTGTGACGGTTTGCACTTGAATCTGAGTGGGACCAATATCCTGACAGGGAGGTTTGCTAAAGCTGTTGGGGAGGGTTTAAACCAGATTTGTAGGGGGTTGGGAACCTAAGGCAGAGGTGAGGAGGTTGGAGCACAAGTAGAGGCAGCTTGTAGGGAGTTTGTGAGGAAGGATCGGCAGATGATGGAGCAAAGATGCACCCACCCAGATGGTTCCAGGTGTGTCTATTTTATTGCAAGGATTATCATAAACAAGGCGGAGGAACTTAGAGCGTGGATCAACACGTGGAACTATGACATGGTGGCCATTACAGAGACTCCGAGTCTGTCTCAGGGGCAGGAATGGCTGCTGAGTGTGCCAGGGCTTTAGATGTTTCAAAAAAGGCAGGGAGGGAGGCAAAAGAAATGGGAGAGTGGCATTGCTAATCACGGATAATATCACGGCTGCAGAAAAGGAGGAAGTCATGGAGAGGTTATCTACTGAGCAGGTGAGGGTGGAAGTCAGAAAAAGGATGGGAGCAATAACTCTACTGGGTGTTTTTTATTCTGGAATGGTGCAATAATAATAGGGTTTTTGTGATGGGTGATTTTAAGTTTCCTAATATTGATTGGTATCTCCTTACAGCAAGGAATTTAGGTGCAGTGGAGTCTGTTAGGTGTGTTCAGGAAGGTTTCCTGACACAATATGTAGATAAGCCAACTAGAGGAGAGGCTGTACTTGATCTGGTATTGGGAAGTAAACCTGGTCAGGGTCAGATCTTTCAGTGGGAGATCATTTTGGAGATAGTGATCACAACTCTATCTCTTTTACCATAGCGCTGAAAGGAACAGGAGCAAACAATTTGGGAAAAAAGTTAATTGGAGTATGGGGAAATATGATGCAAATAGGCAGGAGCTTGGGAAAACAATTTGGGAGACAGACAGACAGCGGCTGTAACAGGCTGCATGCACGGCCTGAGCAGATATCCTCAGGGAAATTCACAGCAGAAATGTGGCAAATGTTTAGAAACATGGCGTTCTGCATAGGTATGTTCCACTGAGGCAAGGAGAGGATAGTAGGGTAAAAGAACCATGGTGTAAAAAGGATGTAGAAAATTTAGTAGAAAAACAAGCTTATGATAGATAGATTCAAGAAACTAGTTAGAGCTCTAGAAAATTACAGGGTTGCCAGGGAGGAGCTTAAGAATGAAATTAGGAGAGCCAGAAGGGGCCATGAGAAGGCCTTGGCAAACAGGATTAAGGAAAACTCCAAGGCCTTCTACAAGTATGTGAAGAGCTAGAGGATAAGCCATGTGAGAATAGGACCAATCAGGTGCGATAGTGGAAACGTGTGCATGGAGTTGGAGGAGGTAGCAGACGTACTTAATGAATACTTTGCTTCAGTATTCACCAGGGAAAAGGACCTTGGCAGTTGTGGGGATGATTTACAGTGGACTGAAACACTTCAGCACATAGACATTATGAAAGGAGATGTGCTGGAGCTTTTGAAAAGTGCTAAGTTAGATAAGTCACTGGGGCCACATGAGATATACCCCAGGCAACTGTGGGAAGAGAGGGAGGAGATTGCTGAGCCTCTGCCGATGATCTTGCATCATCAATAGACATGGGAGAAGTACCAGAGGATTGGAGGGTTGCAAGTGGAGTAGAGGTAACCCAGGAAATTATAAGCCAATGAGTCTTACTTCAGTAGTGGGCAGGTTGTTGGAGAAGATCCTGAGAGGCAGGATTTATGGGCTTTTGGAGGGATCAGGGATAGTCAGCATGGATTTGTTAAGGGCAGGTTGTACCTTATGAGCCTGATTGAATTCTTTGAGGATGAAACAAAACACTTTGATGAAGATAGAGTAGTGGATGTAGTTTATATGGATTTCAGTAAGGCGTTTGATAAGGTTCCCCATGCAAGGCTCCTTCAGAAAGTAAAAAGTCATGGCATCCAAGGAGACCTTGCTTTGTGGATCCAGAATTTGTATGCCCATAGAAGGCAAAGCATGATTGTAGGTGGTTCATATTCTGCATGGAGGTCGGTGACCAGTGGTGTTCTGCAGAGTTCCATTCTGGGACCCCTCCTCTTTGTGATTTTTATGAATGACCTGGATGAAGAAGTGGAAGGGTGGGTTAGTAAGTTTGCTGATGACCCAAATGTCTGGGTGTTATAGATAGTCTGCAGGGGTGTCAGAAGTTACAGTGGACATTGATGGGATGCAGAACTGGGCTGAGAAGTGGCAGATGGAGTTCAACCCAGATAAGTGTGAAGTGGTTCATATTGGAAGGTCAAATTTGAAGGCAGAAGATAAATATTAATGGTAAGACTCTTGGCAGTGTAGAGGAGCAGAGAGAACTTGGGGTTCATGTTCATAGGACACTCAAAACTGCTGTGCAGATTGACAGTGCTGTTAAGAAGGTGTATGGTGTGTTGGCATTCATCAACCATGGGTTTGAGTTGAAAAGCTGTGAGGTAATGTTACAGTTCTATACAGACATTGGTTAAACCCCCCTTGGAGTACTGTGTTCAGTTCTGGTCACCTCATTATAGGAAAGATGTGGATATTACAGAAAGAGTGCAGTGAAGATTTACGAGGATGTGGCCTGGATTGGGGAGCATGCCTTATGAGAATAGGTTGAGTGAACTTGGCCTTTTCTCCTTGGAGCAACGGAGAATGAGAGGTGACCTGATAGAGATGTATAAGATGATGAGAGGCATTGATCATGTGGATAGTCAGGTGCTTTTTCCCACAACTGAAATCGCTAACACAAGGGGGCATGGTTTTAAGGTGCATGGAAGTAGGTACAAGCAGGATGTCAGAGGTAAGTTTTTCACACAGAGTAGTGGGTGCATGGAATGCACTGTCAGCGATGGTGGTAAAGGTGGATACAATAGGGTCTTTTAAGAGACTTTTAGATAAGTACATGGAGCTTAGGAAAATAGAGGCCTATGCGCTAGGGAAATTCTAGGCAGTTTCTAGAGTGGGTTACATGATCGGCAGAACATTGTGGGCCGAAGAGCCTGTAATGTGCTGTAGATTTCTATGTTCTGTGTTCTATGTTATAAATCATTGACAACACTCTTGCCTGCTGAGTCTGAAGGTTGTACACTCCAGAGATATGAGCACCGATAACTAGTCTGACACTTCTGTGATTACCGAGGGAACCTTTTGCCATTAGAGATGCCACTTATCAGTTGAAACATAGCTCCATTTGTGTCAACATGAGAGATCTCAGGGACCAAACTGGAAAAATATCTGGTCCAATATTTGATATCAGAATCAATGTTATTTTCACTGATAATATGTCATGACATTTGTTGGAGTCCCGATGAAGGGTCTCAGCCCAATATATCACCTGTTTATTTATTTCCGTAGATGCTGCCTAAACTGCTGAGTTCCTCCAGCATTTTGTATGAGTTGCTTATGAGGCTTACAACAGTGCAGTGCAAGGCATATAAAAATGCTATAAGTTACAATGAAGAATAAATATCCTGCAAGACGCAAACCTGATTAGGTTGTTTCTATTTTGTGAGTCCTTACTGCGTATAAATCAGCTGCTGCATTTCCTACATGACAACAATATCAGCTCATCAGGGTATCCATTGCCAATCCAGGGACCGGGGTGATGAAAAGCATTATTTCGGATTTTTCATCACAAGTCTGCTAACTGTTTCAGACCATGAGATCTAGTAATGTGTAAACTTTTACCATTTCTGACCGCACTTTCCTGATCAGTGTAATTAGAAAATTCAGCTGACTCACCAGCAGTTAAGTGTTTTAGCAGGACCAGCAGCAGTCTAACAGGTCTAATTTCAATGCAATGCATGAGATTACGTTTTGTACTGTCATAGAGCAACCTGATTTGTACCATAACACTGACTCTGTCAGGAGTTCATATCTATGCTAAGGTGATCTCAAAATGATGTTTTATCTAGGAAAGAGGGAAGTGATAGTTCATAATTCCACTGAAACAAGGATACTTAAAATGATTAGAATTCTGAGCATGAGCATGTGAATGAAAATCCATGGAATTAGTGTCCACAGCACAGATTAACAATGGTAAAAGTTCAACTCCAGCAGAAGAATTTCTGATCCTTTGATTTTCCTCCTACATTCCTCCACCTCTAAATTATTGATCTGAATCTAGTCTGGAAATTTCACACAAGACTCACAGCCCATGAGCTCAAGAAACTGCAGAGAGTTGTGTACACAGATCAGCCCATCATGGAAACCAGCACGCCCTCCACAAACCCCCATATGGATTCTATACATAATCTAAGAACCCACCCACCCTGGACATTCTCTCTTTCTCCCTTCAAATCAGGTAGAAGATACTAGTGACTACCTACCCATGGAAGGGGAGAAAGAGAGAGTTAAAGATGTTTCAGTTTAAAAGGAAAAACAGAAAACAAGACAACATTAACAAGCAATGTGTATGGCTTTGGGTTTAGAATCAGGTAATACCAAGTGATAATAATACATTTTTAAAAAGCAAAACTTGCTGTCTATAGTGGAAAGATAAATGAATTTGATCGGAGGGGCACATAAAATGCAGGAGAAACTCAGTAGGTCAAGTAGCATCTATGGAGGAGAAGAGTCAATCTTCTGGGCTGAGACACTTCCTGATGAAAGATCTTGGCCCAAAACGTTGACTGTTTATTCCCCTCCAGCATTTTGTTGTGTGTGTCTTTCAAGATTTCCAACTTCTGTAGAAGCTCTTGTGACTCACAGAGAGGGCTCGCTTTCCATTTTGTATAGAAGGCCTTTGTGTGCAGACAGATACAGCAGATACGTATTTATAAGGAATTTGTATATAAATGTTGCAGCTCCCTGGGCTGAACGCGCACACACACACACACACACACACACACACACACACACACACACACACACACACACACACACACACACACACACACACACACACACACACACACACACACACACACACACACACACACACACACACACACACACACACACACACACACACACCAATAATAATAATATTTCCAGACCTGTCATCTATCCATCTGGATCACTGATACACTGACATGAATTCAAATCTGACCATGGCAGCTGGGGACTTAAATTCAATAAAAGTAAATCTGGAATATAAAGCTAGTCTCAATAATGATAATTGTCCGCCTGCTCAATCGTCATAAAAACACCCGGAATGATTTATTAATATTCTCTGTGGATGGAAATCTACCATCCTTACTCAGCCTGCTCGATATGTGATTCCCGTCAAAATAATGCAGTTAATCCTTGGCTGCAAGAACACCACGTACAGAGACATTTCTGATCCTGCCCATGAAAACATGTCCATATCTGATAGTAACTTCTGTGGCACGGAGATGAATGTGATGTGGTTACAGTGCGAGCGACCTGGGTTCAGTTCCAACTGCTGACTGTAAGGAGCTCGTACATTCTCCCTGCAACGCGTGGGCTTCCTTCAGCTGTTCCGGTTTTCTCCCATGTTCCAGGACATATGGGTTGGTAAGTTAATTATTGATATGGGTGTAAGTGGGCAGCTTGGCCCCTCTGGACCCGGAGGGCCTGTTACCGTGCTGTGTCTCTAAAACAAGATATTAGGAATGGGAATAGTTGGGGAGGAATTCTGTTGTTTGATTCATTTGTCGGGTTTGGATGTCACCGGAAAGACAATTTGTTGGCCTTGTTCAGTTGTTCCTGCTGAGCCAATTCAGGGGCCATTTAAGTGACACTGGAGTCACATACAGATGAGAGGTGGTCAGGATGGAAAGATTCTTTCCTGAAAACCATTACTGAAACTAAGGCACGCAGAAATTTCTTCTTACAGAGGGTAGTGGCTCCCGGCAATTCTTTGCCCCTGTGAGTGGTGCTTAAAGTGAAGCAGGATTTACATTTGTCAGATTGAAGTGCAAAAAGGCATGGAGAAATAGTGCAGAAACGGTGTTGAGACAAGCATAGACCAGCTGCGATCACATTATGGCAGCACACAAAATGCTGGAGGAACTACGCAAGTCAGGCAGCATCTGTGGAGGGGCACAATGGAAAGTTTACGAGTGTGGGGGAGAAGAAAAAGGGTGAGCGGGCCACCAAAATGGAGGGCGGGGAGGAACAAGAAAAACGATGGGATGGGGGTGGAGGGATGTGGTTACCAGAAGTTAGAGATATCGATGTTCTTATCATCGAATCAGAGACTAGAATGGAATATGAAGTGTTGCTCCTCCAATCAGGAAGGGCAGGCTCAAGGGGCCTGACAATCCACCCCTACTCCCTTTTTCCCCAGTATTCTTGTGAAACCAGGTCATTTTTATTTACATGTAGATAGCAATCCAGCAGATTAACAGTCACCAGTGCTGACAGTAATTCTTCAATACAGATCCAGTTAATTAACTGAATTTAAATTCTCCAATAGCCAACAAGGGATTTGGACAATGTCTCTGAACATTACATTTCAGAATTACTGGTTAAATAAACACCATTCTTTATAAATAATTGAGCTGCCTTTTTAAGAAAACAATGAGTTAATGAACTGGTTAGAATCATACAAAAGTGTTGTACAATAGAGAAATAGGCCTTTTGGGCCATCTTGACCTAGCTGAGAGATAAGAGGGAGATATTGGGAAAGATCATGCAGAATCAGGAGCTACTAGATGTTGAGTGAGAGCCTGTTGGTCCCCTAGTCAGGGACCTCAAAGTAGTGACGGGGAAGACTGTAACATAAGAACATACAAACAGAAGAAACAGGAGCAGGAGTAGGCCATCTGGCCTGTCAAGCCTACACCGCCATTCAATAAGATCATGGCTGATCTGGCCATGGACTCATCTCCACCTACCTGCCGTTTCCCCATAACCCTACTGTGCAAAAACATCGGAACAGTGAGCTGTTCATCTCCCGCTCTCATTGGTGCCACAGCGATCTCTCTCTCCCTCACTAGTAGAGAGACCCTGTCTGAGATACCAGTGGTGGGTTATGGACTGTCGGTTTTTTGATGGACTCTGGATCAAGAGCTTTGCGATTGCTTGTACCGTGGGGTTTCAGCGCTTTTGTTGGAGCGAGTGGGGGAGGGTTGATACTTTTGCTGGTGTTTGTGCGTGGGAGTGGAGAGGCTGGATTCTGAATCTTCTGTCATTTGTCCTTTGGGGTTTTTTGTTTTGTAGATGCCTGCAAAGAGTAAGAAATTCAGGCTGTATACGTGCATACATACTCTGATATTAAATTGAACCATTTGAACTCTAAATTCAGGCTGGGCATTTGAATTGTAATTTAAGATTATTAACTTGAAGGTTAACACAGAACATACATAGAAATCTGCTGCACATTACAGGCCCTTCTGCCCACAATGTTGTGCCGACCATGTAACCATGTTAAGTTTGTTAATAGAGAAATAATTAAATTTAATTTACAAAGTTATGGTTGGAATAGATGTGGTAAATACATGCAGGTTTTTTTCCCTTGAGGTGGGGTGATACTAGAAATGGAGGTCATAGGTTAAAGGTGAAATGTGAAATATTTAAGTGGGGACCAATGGGGCAACTTCTTCACTCGGTGAGAGATTGGAATGAGCAGCCATTGGAAGTAGTGGGTGTGGGTTCAGTTTCAACACTTAAGAGAAGTTTGGCCAGACGCATGGGTGGGAGGGGTATGGAGGACAATGGTTCAGGTGCAGGTCAGTGGGACAAGGCAGAATAATAATTTGGCACAGATTAGATGGGCTGCAGAGCCTGTTTCGGTGCTGTAGTGTTCTAAGACCTACTGTGAGTCTAGAACATCAGTCCTGCATTAACTTCTGATGGATAAAAAAAAAGCAACAATTCCTCTCCCCACAGATGCTGCTCCCACTCAGAGGCAGAGTTGAAAGCAAAAGCAATGTAAGCTCTGGTAGTGTCACTGCAGCTTTTAGTTTGGGTGCTGATTATTTAAGGGTTAAAGCAGTCTATTTCTGAAATTGCCCTTAAATAAATGTGTTTGATTTCATATTCTCAAACACCTACATTTGCTCACTATCTCTGAAATGATTCTATTGTTAAATGAGAAAATTTCATCGCCTGAAGTGCTGCTATTTATGTTACTGGGTGAGTGTAATGACCTCTCGACTGTTCTATTCATTTTCAGCTGCAAAACCTTTATTCAGATCGCTCTATCTCATAATTTTTTTTTCAATTTTATTATTCATTTAAGGTTATCATTGTCAATTTTCTATTGTTGAAAAGCCTGCCAGACTACTTCTTGTTCTTCTGTGGAAATATAATCAGCAGTTATGAACAATCTCTGATTGCTTTTGTGAAGGTACGAGTGAACTGCAGTCGTCCTGGTGAAGGTAGTTCCACAGTGCTGTTGCGAAGGGAGGTCATAGCTTTAAACCAACAATATATAGTCACTTATTTATTTATTAGGGGTATTATCACTGACACATGTCGCAGACAGGAGAAGGTCTGCAGATGCTGGAGATCCAAAGCAAAACACACAAAATGCTGGAGGAACTCAGCAGGTCAGGCAGCATCTATGGAAATGAATAAACCCTTTCTCAGGACTGCCAGAGAAGGAGGAAGGCACCAAGGTATAAAGGTGTCGGGGGGAGGTGGTAGCTGGAAGGTGATAGGTGAAGCCAGGTAGGTGGGAAAGGTCAGGGGCTGTAGAAGAATCTGTTAGGAGAGGAGAGAGGACCAGAGGAGATAGGTAAGAAGGAGGGGACCCTGGGGGAAATGATAGGCAGTAAGAAGAGATAAAAAAAATAGAATGGGGAACAGAAGAAGAGTTGCAGCAGTACAGTGCAATACAAAAAATACTCCAAGTTATAAAGTAGTCAAAAAGTGCAAAAGTAGAATAGTGAAGCTGTGTCCACTGTGTCCACAGATCTTCCAGAAATCTGATGGCAGTGAAGAAGAAGCTGTTCTTGAAATTAGAGTGTGGGTCTTCATGCTGTTGTACCTCCTCACTGGTGGTAATAATAAGCAGAGGGATGTCTGAAATGGTAAGGATACGTAATAATGGATGCCACCTTCTTGAGACACCACTTCCTGAAGATGCCCTTGATGGAGGGGAGGATTCTCCAAGTCCATCACAGGAAAAGTTCTCCCCACCACTGAGCACATTCACAAGGAGCTCTTCGCAGGAAAGCAGCATCCATTATCATGGACCCCCATCATCCAGGCCCTGCTGTCATCTCGCTGATGCCGTGAGCAGGAAGTAAGGAAGCCTTAAGTCACACACCACCAGGTTCAGGAACAGTTATTTAGCCTCAACCATCAGGCTCTTGAACCAGAGGCACTGATATAGCAGGTTTGCAGGCCTTTGTAAGCTACATGCTCCAGGATGTTCTCCGTAAGTACAATTTTGTCTACTTGGATGACATCCTGATTTTCTCGAAGTCCATGGAGGAACACATTGCTCACATCAGAGATATCCCAAAGTGATCATGGACTTTACATCAAGCTGGAGAAGTCCGAATTTCATGTAACCTTCATTTCATTTTTGGGTTTCATCATCTCTAATGGCACGCTCAAGATGGACCCAAGTAAAACACAGGCAGTCGGAGATGGGCCACAATCATCCAGTGTGAAACAAGTCCAGCGGTTCCTGGGATTTACCAACCTTTCATGAAAGTTCATCAGAGACTTCAGCTCAGTGGTGGCTCTGCTGTTGGCACCGACCAAGAGATCCACAGGCCCTGTTGTTTGGGCTATTGCTTTCACAGAGCTCAAACAGCAGTTCATGACAGCTCCCATTTTGGTTGCACCTATCCAGACCTCCCCTTCATTGTGGAGGTGAACGCCACGGACATTGGAGTGATGCCTTGTTGTCAATAAGCTGCACCCATGTGCACTCTTTTCCAGGCCGCTACTCCTGGCAGATATGAACCCTAACATTGGAAATAGAGAGCTCCTTGTGGTCAAGTTGGCTCTACAGGAATGGTATCACCAGCTTGAGAGGGCCAAGAACACTTTTATCGTATGGACTGACTACAAGATCCTGGCCTTTATTCAGGAGGCCAAGAGAATGAATTCCAGGCAGGCCAGTTGGTCTCCTTTCTTTAACTATTTTAATTTCATCGACCAGGACTTAAGAAGCCAGATGCCTTGTCCCATCAGTTCGACAAACCCAAATGAGAAGAGCAGCCTACCACCATTTTGGCCCAAGCCAAAGTGATAAAGCCAACTTGTGAGAGAAACAACACATTCATTCACAAGGCCCAGGGTCAAGGGGAGATTCCTCAGAACAGCCCTTGGTGTCGGCTGTTCATTCCATGTCCAATCTGGTCTCAAGTTTTTCAATGGGGACATGCATTAAGAACGATTACTCAGCCAGAGATTGCCAGAACCCCTGAGTTCAGTAAGAGAAGATGTTGGAGGCCAGGAATGGAGAGAGAGGTCCATCAATATGTATAGGGAATCAAGGTGTGCGCCCAGAACAAGGAGCCCCGACATGAAGGGCTCATTCACCCTCTGCCTGTTCCAGAAAGACCAAGGGCGTACAACTCCATGGACTTTTCTGTAATACCATAGGCTCTTAACTTGGTAAGTAGCCTCATGTGTGGCACCTTCTCAAAGGCCTTCTGAAAATAAAAATATACAGCATTTACTGCATCCCCGTTATCTATCCTACTTGTAATCTCCTCAAAGATTTCCAACAGGTTTGTCAGGCAAGATTTCCCCTCAAGGAAACCATGCTGACTTTGTCCTATCTTGTCCTGTGTCACCAAGTACTCCATCACCTCATCCTTAAAAATTGACTCTAACATCTTCCCAACCACCGACGTCAGGTTAACTGGTCTATAATTTCCTTTCTGCTGCCTTCCTACTTTTTTAAAGAGTGCAGTACATTTGCAATTTTCCAGTCATCCGGAACAATGCCAGAGTCCAAAGATTCTTGAAAGATCATTACTAATGCTATCACAATCTCTTAACACTATCTCTTTCAGAACCCTAGGGTGCAATTCATCTGGTCTGGGCACCTTTAGGTCTTTCAGATTTTTGAGCACATTCTCCCTTGTAATAGTAACTGCACTCACTTCTCTTCCCTCACACCATTCAACCCCTAGGATACTATACTGCTGGTATCTGCCACAGTGAAGACAGATGCAAAATGCTCATTTAGTGCATCTGCCATCTCCTTGTCCTTCATTATTATTTCTCTGGCCACATTTTCTAGTGGTCTTATATCCACTGTCATCTCTTTTTTTTATATATACTTAAAAACCTTTCTCTATCTATCTTGATATTTTTTGCTAGCTTGCTTTGATATTTCATCCTTTCCCTCCTAAAGATTCTTTTAGTTGCTTTCTGTAAGGTTTTTAAAACCTTCCAAATCCTCTATCTTCCCACTAATTTTTGCTTTGTTGTATGCCCTTTCTTTTGCTTTTACAATAGCTTTGACTTCCCTTGTCAGGCGCAGTTGTACTATATTGCCATTTGAGTATTTCTTTTTTTTTAATCTTTCCTCTTCTTTCCTAATTTTTCCCTGAAACCCACACCATTGCTCCTCTGTTGTCATCCCTACCAGGAGTTTACTTTGGCAAACTCTTCTCTCAAGCCACTGTGATTTCCTTTACTCCACTAAAATACTGCTATGTCAGACTTTACTTTCTCACTATCTGATTTCAAGTTGAACTCAATCATATTGTGGTCACTGCCTCTGAAGGGTTCCTTTACCTTAAGCTCCCTAATCACCTCTCATTCATTACATAACACCCAGTCCAGTACAGCTGATCCCCTGGTAGACTCAGTGACAAGCTGCTTTGAAAAGCTATCTCATAGCCATTCAAGAAATTCACTCTCCTGAGATCCATTACCAACCTGATTTTCCCAATCTACCTGCATGCTAAAATCTCCCATGACCATTATAGGACTATCCTTTTAACACACCTTTTCTATTTCCCAGCATCTGTGGGAAACCTACACGCTCACAGGGAAAAAGTGTTAACTCCACGCGCAGACTCAGGTGAACCCACAATCCTGATCCCCACGTGCTCTGTCATTGTAACTGCATGAGTTTCCTCTGGGTGCTCTGGTTTCCTCTCGCATCTTCTACAGGTTACCCCTTCACAAAGGTAAACACCAAATGAATGAAAAGGGAATTGTTTGACAAGGTTAAAGATCATTATATAAAACTTTGGTCGGGCCAATCTTAGAATATTGTGTGAAATTGTGTGACTTTCCAATTGGGGCAGAATAGGTTGACCAGGATACTACCTAGATTGTGGGTCTTAACCATAAAGAGAGGTTGAACAAGCTTGGAATGTTTTGTTTGGATTGTCAGTAGCTGAGCAACAACCTCATAGAACTTTATAAAACTATGCGAGGCATAGGGAGGATAGGGAGCCAGGGTATAAATGTCAAACACTAAGGCACATGCATTTCAGGTTAGAGGGGAAAGAGTCAAGGAGATGTGTGTGGCAAGTGTTTTACACAGAGAGAGGTTGGTGTCCGGACCGGGCTGCCAGCAGTTGTGGTACAAGTAGATACAATGCTGGTGTTAGACTGGCACGCGAATGTCAGCGAATGGAGGGATGTGGATTATGTACGGGCAGAAGAGATTCAGCTTAATCTGACACTGTATAGCAGACATTGTGGGCTAAAGAGCCTGTTACTGTGCTGTACTGTTCTTTATTCTATGTCAGTGGGAGTGATGGGGTTGTTCATCTGGTGACTAGCATGAAAGGGTTGAATGTCCACTCCTGTATTGTGATTGCACATAATACTCCAACTATGGCTCAGCCATGGTCTTTACAGATTCAATTCCCCATTGGGTAGGGCAGCTATACCTACCTCACTAATAAAATCAGAAACACTCTGGTCAGGCCGCATCTGTGGAGAGAGAAAAACAGTCGATTTCTCAATTCAAAGACCCAAAGTCAAGATACATTTATTAGGTTTCAATAGGTACATTTAATGACAGAGAAATGTAGACAACATACATCCTGAAATTCTTTTTCTTCACAAACCTCCACGAAAACAGAGGAGTGCCCCAAAGAATGAATGACAGTTAAATGTTAGAACCCCAAAGACCCCCAACTCCCCCCCACGCATGAGCAGCAGCAAAGTGATGGCCCCCCCACCCCACCACCAAATAAACATCGGCACCCCTCACCGAGCACTCAAGCGTGCAGCAAAGCATCAATAAAGACGCAGACTTGCAGTACCCCAAAGACTACTCGTTCACCCGGTAATTCGACATAGCACTCTCCCTAATAAGGGGAAAAGAGGTGTCTCCATTATCAGAGTATGTATGCAGTATACAACCCTGAGATTTATCTTCCTGCAGACTGTCATGGAACAATGAAACAGCATGGAACCCATTCAAAGAAAACATCAAACACGCAACACGCAAAAGAATGAACAAGTCATGCAAATGGCAAAATACGAGTTAATAACACACAGAATATTAAACTACAACCCACAGAATCCTTCAGGCAGCCTAGGAATGTTCAGTATAGTTCAGTTCAGTTCTACTTAGAGCTATGTCGGTCAGTGACGGTAGGCCGCAGACCCAGCCCCCTGATCAAAATCATGCAAAATAGCAAAAAATAGTAATCAAAAACCAGAGGCACATATAACATGAACTGCAGAGTTATGTTATAACTGCAATCGACAAACTGCGCTGATCAAACCTTGCCCAAGACCGAAGATCCCTGCACCTTCTTCCGGCAGCAGCGAGTGAGAAGTAGAAGGAGACTGATCAAACGTAGGCAACAGAGGTTCACAGATTTAGATTCTGGTGAACACCAGCTTGACTTCTGCTCTCATCCTCGTTGATTTAAATCTTGTTTGATGCTTTAATCAGTGAGTTGGTTGAGAACTGGAGCTGCTCAAGGGCTTGCACACATCCTGTTCTCAACCTCACTCTCAACCACACCAAATCCCTTGGAGATCACTCAGTCAGCCCAAAAGCGCATCATGAAATTTAAATTACAGGCCCCAATCACACATGGATTAGGTTTAGAAGTATATTTAAAATTCAAAGAAGGAGAAGAAGTAGTTTGTGAACTGCCTGCAGGATGTGACCATCAGTCATGTTGGTCGCTGGCACGATCTTGTAGGTAAGGAGACCTTTGAAACATTGGTTCTATGTTTCACTGCTCACAGACAGTGCCTGATTTACTGAGTGTTCCTGGCACCTGGTATAATTTTATTTCCCATTTACAGCATCTGCAGTTTTGTTTTAACTTTCTAATGTTCACTAACTTATCGGTTGATGCCCTGAAGCTAAAACTTTTGATAAGGCTTTACCAGATTCCATCCAGTGCACCACCCACACCCAACTCCCTCTGGACCTATTCAATTCTTTCCATAGAGCAGACATCAACTTTATCCATAAGATCAATTTAAGTCAAAATCTTTCAGCAAAAGGTCACAGTCTAATGAACCAGCCAGACCAACAAGAGTTAACAAAGGATACATTCAGTTAATAGCAAATAGTCACTAAAAAATCAGCCTCAGAATCAGGTTTAATATCATTGACGTAAGTCATGAATTTTGTTATATGGCAGCAGTACATTGCAATACATAATAATTAAAAAACTGTAAATTACAGTAAGTATAAATATCTTTAAAAAGTTAAATTAAATAAATAGTGCAAAAAATTTTTTAAGAAGTATTAAGGTAGTCATGGGTTCAATGTCCATTTAGAATTCAATGACAGAGACAAAGTAGCTATTTCTGAACCACGGAGTGTCTCCTTTCAGGCTCCTTTCCTTACCCCTTGGTGGTAGCAGTGAGAAGAGGACATGCCCTAGGTGATGGATTTGTTAATGATGGGTGCCACCGATGAGGTATCGCTCCTTGACGATGTCCTGGATGCTGAGGAAACTGGTGCTCATGATGGAGATGACTGAATTTACAACTTTCTACAGCTTATTTCAATCCTGTGCAGTAGCTCCCCCACTCTTGGACAGTGATGCAGCCCATTCGAATGCAATCTACAGTATTTCTGTGGAAATTTGGGAGTGTCTTTGGTGACATAACAAATCTCCTCAAACTCTTAATGAAATATAGCTACTGTCTTGCCTTCTTTATAGCTGTATTGATACATTGGGCCCAAGATAGATCCTCAGAGATGTTGACCCCCAGGAACTTGAAATTGCTTGCTATTTCCAATTCCGGTCCCTCGTTAAGGACTGTTGTGTGTTCCCTCACCTTCCTCTTTCTGAAGTCCACAGTCAGTTATTTGGTCTTACTGACATTGAGGGCAAGGTTGCTGCTGTGACACCTCTTAACCAGCTGATATATCTTACCACTGTACACCTTCTCAAAACCATCTGAAATTCTGCCAACAATAGTTGTGTCATCAACAAATTTATAGATGGCATTTGAGCTATGCCTGGCACACAATCATGAGTGTAGAGAGAGGAGAGCAGTGGGCTAAGCATCCTTGAGGTGCACCAGTGTTGATTATTTCCAAGCATCAATGAATAATCAGTGAAGTGGGGATTGTTATATGACAAATGTCATCAGCAACATCTTGAGATTGCTTAGATTGAAAAATAGAGTGCTGACTGACCTAATCAATTCTTTCTTGTCGAATATACTTTAGCTGGCTGAACCTTTCTAGTTCCTCTACACTGTCTTCAGAAAGTTCTTGTGAATGAAAGCCATTTATTTTCAGCTTACACTTTGCTGGGAGCTCTGCGAGAAAGTGCTGAAACTATTTCTCTTCATACCTCCCTCTGCGATGTACTACAGGTGTGCACAGATCACAGAGCCCTCAGCTATGCATCAACACAAACCTATGTGTGCTTTTATTAGCTGATCACACTGCTCAAATGTTATTGTCTGCAGTTTTCTTTAGCTGGTGGGATTAACAACACAAGAGTCGAGAGGAGCTTCATGAGAATGATCCTGGAAGTGAAAAGGTTAATGTATGAGGATTATTTGATGGCTCTGGGCCTCTACTCACTGGAGTTTAGAAGAATGGGGGAGGGGGCTAACATTGAATATTGAAAGGCCTAGATAGAGTGGATGTTGAGAGGATATTTTCAATAGTGGGACAGTCTAGAACCAGAAGGCACAGACTTGGATTAGAAAGACAACCCTTTAGAACAAACATAAGAAGGAATTTCATTAGCCAGAGCATGGTAAAGTGATGGAATACGTTGTCACAGGTGATTGTAGATGACAAGTCATTGAGTATATTTAAAGTAGAGGTTGCTTGGTTCTTGATTAGTAATGGCATCAAAGGAAATGGGGACAAGGCAGGAAGATGGCTTTGAGAAGGATCATAAATCAGCCGTGATAGAATTGTAGAGCAGACTTGATGGGTTGAATGGCCTAATTCTGCTCCTGTGTCTTATGGTCTTTTGGTAAAACGTCAAGAGGTAAAATGTGATGATCAGGACCATCTGAGCTGTTGGGTTCTGACAGTCAAGAAAATACAAATAACAGAGCTTCAAGTTCAATGCAAACTTACCTTTGTGTGGCATGTTTAGAGGTAGTAGAAATGTAAGAATAATATGGGTAAAGATTAGCCTTATTTGTCACAAATACATCAAAACATATAGTGGAACTCTTTGATTTATGTCACTGACCAACACAGTCTAATGATAGTGCTGGGGACAGCCCACAAGTGTCATCGGGCTTCCTGCACCAACATAGGATGCCCACAACTCATTAACCTTAGCCCTAACTGTATACTTTTGGAATGTGGGAAGAAACCAGAGCACCTAGAAGTGTCAGTCACAAAGCGAACATACAATTTCCTTACAAACATTGGTGGGAATTGAAACCGGATCAGTGATCACTGATGTTGCACTAATTGCTATGCTATAAAAGACGGCCATAGACATGGATTACAACCTCCATTAAGCTCTCTGAAATCTTACAGCCCACTGTGGCCCACTCGCACACTCTTGCATTCCAGAATTTAATGGAGGTCTCTGAATGTGCTGCGAAGAAGCCAACTGATGTTGGTGCAAATTTACTGTGTGGATGACCCTGAAATGCACTGACTGCTGGCAGATTCTTACCAGAAGGTGACATCCTGTTTTAGTTAAAGAACATGCCCCTTTCTATGCAGTAATGCAAAGTTCAGTATTAGCGAAGCAATTCCATTCCTCCTGGGCACCTTCAAGTCTATCTGCTGGAGACCCTGAACCACCATGATCCATGCTCCGGGTGTCAACTCCCAGAAGGTGCCAAAGAAGTGAGGAGTGACCTTATAGGGGTTAGATTCTGAGGGCATAGATTACATGAGTGGCCATAACCATTTCCAAAGGGTAGAGGAGGTAATAGAAGAGATACTTTTAAAGTGAGAGGAGGAAGATTTAAGAGGGAGCTGGGAGGCAATTTCTTGATGCAAATAGTGGCCCAAATATGGAATGAGCTTCTGAAAAACATAACTGAGGTAGATTCAATTATGACATTAAAATAATTGGACAGATATACAGATAGGAAAGATTTAGAGGGATATGGGGCTATGACAGACAAATAGGACTAGCACAGGTAGGCAACTTGGTCAATACAGAGAATTTGAGCTGTAGGAACTGTTTCTGTGTGGTCTAGCTCTGTAATTCAATGAAATTCATGTTCAAGGGTAGTCTATGGTGGACTATGTTCAAGATCAAGATTTCTCAAAGTTTTGCAGATGAATTACTTTGCTTTTTTCAGTTAAATTAGATTAGAGTTTTGTGGCTTTCTGAAGATTTACATAGATGTTATGTGTAGCCCTAATTGTTTAATGTTATTGTGTAGTGCCTTTGGGATGACACCAGTTGTAGATATTACTATCAGGACAATGTATACCCTGTTCATGTTCCAAAGTCTTTCAATTTCCTCTTTTAATTCAGCATATTTCTGGTATTTTTTACTAATTGATTTCTGTTAGTTATGCATGTTTGGAAAGGTTATGTCTATTAATAAGTTGTACTTGCTTGTTTTTTTCTGAATATAATATCTGGACAGTTATTAGGGATTGTCCTATCTGAAATAATGAATCAGTCATAATATAATTTGTGAGAGTCTGACTCTAAAACTGGACCCAGCTTCTATTGATGGTATGCTAAGATTTCTTTATGAGTTTGTATTTTAAAGCAAGATTTTGGTGATTGATGTTTGCCAGTTGATTGTGCCTGTGTAAGTAATCAGATTGAGTTAAACTGCTTCAAGATCCTGTGCTGTGTTGGATTGTTTCTGGGGTTTTTTTCTTGGCCTTTTCTACATTTATCATCTTGAATGTGTTGGTATTTTATTATGTATTATTGATCATTTTTTTGTGTTAACCACCTGGTCCTGTATTGCCATAAGGAAGGCTTACTGTAAAATAAGAGAGAATCTTGACTTCACCATCTACCTCATTATGGTGTTAAACCTTATTGTTTACCTGCACTGCTCTTTCTCTGTAGCTTTTACACTGTATTCTGCATTGTTATTGTTTTATCTTGTACTACTTCGGTCCACTGTGTAATAATCAGTATACAAGACAAGATTTTCCTCTTGGTACATGTGACAATAATAAACCAATTCCAATTCCAATTGAAAAAGAGTGAGGGAAATGGGCTGACATGATCGTTCCACAAGAACCTCAATGAGTCCTCCTGATAAAAACAATTTGGTGATTTGATGATTATCTTGCCAATTGCCTTTAATCTGTATCATTCAACTTGGCTCCACTCTGATTGAATGCACTCTGGAAATGAACCATTACATTTAAGCTGGTTTGAGTTGAGGAGGTATCCTTCATCTGCAGTCCAGGAACTGGCAGCGCTCTGCATTTCATGCAGAAGTGTAGCAGTCTCCCAGCTGGCACCCTGGAAGGCTATAAAAGTGTGGAAGATATGCATCTACGTAAAATGTATTCTGCTCAATCACAAGACATAGTTATAGTAATTCTAGAAGATTTTAGAGATGAACTTAATATGTCACATGTACATTGAAACAAACAGTGATGCAAACAACTGATGCTATTTACATCAAATCAAATCAATGGAGAGTGAGAGAGCCTGCCTGAGATACAGAAATGCTGTTGTTTTGACAGACTCTGAATCTGGATCTCTTTGGGGGGTTTCTACTGTTGCTTTCATGGTGATGGGGTGTGTTATCGGTACTTCTGCTGAAGTGAGTTGTGGTCAGTTCTTTTGCTGCTGTTTGTGCAGGGAGCGGGGGGGGGGGTGCTTTGAGACCTTTGATGTTTCTACCATTCATTCTATGGGATTTCTTGTTTTGTGGATGTCTGTGAATAGTAAGAATTTCAGGTTGTATATTGTATACATTCTCTGATATTAATTAAAATTAAACCTTTCAACCTTAAGATCAGCAAGGATTGTACTGAAGGCAAGTGTCACTGCTCTTCTGGCACAAGCATAGCATACCACAGCTTGCTAATGTCACAGTCCGGTCCGTGGACTCTGGACTCCGGGTCTTTCGGCTGACCCTTGTTTCAGTTGGGCTTCATCATAGGCACCTGATTCTCTTCTTGAGGTTGGGAATATAAGTGGCCCTGGGTTCCAGTGTAGGTGCTGGTTTGTCTCCTCAGTATCCTGTCCTTGCCTCTGTGGGGTAAGTCAGGCTGGCTTTGCTGTTGCTCTGCAGTTGGATCTGTCCCTTCCTGTCCTTGCCTCTGTTGGGTAAGGCAGGCTGTCTTTGCCGATGCCCTGAGGCTGGACTGTTCCCTTCCCTTCCCCTTCTTTCTGTAGCCCTTGGCTGGAGCCTTGCCTGCTACCTTTTGCCTGGAGCCTCGCCTGTGTCCTTGCCTATTCTTGCTGTTAAGTTCTACTGCCGGAGCAAGGCCAGAGCCTTGCTGTGTCCAGATAAGGAACTGTCTTTTGTTGTTTGGAACTGTTCTCTTTGTGTCCTGGCCTTTGTTAGGTAGGTCTGGCTGTTTGTTGCTACCTAGTGTTGGGAATTGTCTCATTGTGTTCAGCTTTCTGGCCCTGCGTCCTGTTCCCAAGAAGGGGTCCTGGCTCGGTGTTCTGTGTATGAGTCCCGGCCCTACACTCTGTTCCCAAGGGGGGGTCCTGGCTCTGCATTCTGCATTCCTGTCTCCCAAGACCAAGGCTTTGTGTTCCGCGTTCCTGTTTCCCAAGTCCAAGTCTGAGCTTCATGTCCTCATCCAGCCCAGGAGTCCTGTGTCCAGCCCCCACGTCCAGTCCTGTTGCCTTGCCACATCTTGTCCTCGCCTAGATCTGGAGCCCGAGTCAAGACCCAGATTCTGGGTCCCTGTCCAGTCTCTGGCTCGGAGTCCTTGTCCAGGTTCCAAGTTCCTAGTTCCTCGTCCAGGTCCTGCTTTCCTAGTCTAGTCCAGACCCAGACTCTGTATTCTAGTCTCATCCAGGGCCTGTGTCTTGTCCAGCGTAGTTTCTTCCCCACTTCCCTTGCTTTCTTGACGCACCTAGTCCTGTTCATAGTACTTCAGTGTCTGTGTCTTGCCTTTGGGTCTGCTCTCTACCTCCACCTTATGACAGCTAATGCTGACTGTATGTCCTTAGAATGTGAGAGGAAACTGGATAGCTGGAGGAAACCTACATGGTTATGGGGAGAACATACAAAATCCTTGCAGTTAGTGGTGGGAACTGAACCCTGATTGGTGATTGCTGGTACTGTAAAGTGATTACGCTAACCACTACATTAGCAAGCTGCCTCTTTTACAGTGCCCTTCACAAAATAACTGCTGCGCTCAGCAGCAGTAGTAAGACATTATCTGAATGTAATTTCATACCGGCCAAACATTGTTCAGATCAGGTCAACAGCTCTGAATGGTGCAAACCTCTCTCAAAAGCACTACTTAGGATTTGCAAAAATTGATGATAAATTTGGTTTGAAGATGCTGCTGAAAGGAGGTGGAGAGGTGAGGAGGGTGTAGGGAGGGAATTCTGGAGGTTAGTGCTGAGGCAAATGAAGATACAGTTGACAACAATGGGGCACCAACAACTGGGCGAAGAGGTCAGAACCAGTGGCTGAAATTATCTCAGTCTTACTGAGTCACAGAGTAATATATCACTAAAAAAAGGCCCTTGGGTTCAACACATCCATTCAGATAATCTACCTTAGTCCTATTTACCACACTTGTAGTCTTCCAGACCTTGGCAGTTCAAGTGCTCATTGAGATACATCTCAAATGTTGCGAAGTTTGTGTAGATTTGGCATGTCATCTAAAAATTTGACATATAGATTTATAGTATCATCATAGGCTGCACCATCTCAGTTATCCTTTTCATCCTGGCAATGAACATCCTGGTAAAATCTGCAAAGCCAAAGTGTTGAGGCCCGAAATCAAGATCTGGCATCTGCCAACCACCAATACGAGCCTTCATGGATGATCTGACTATCACCACGGAGTCAGTGCCAGGTGCCAGGTGGATTCTTAAGGGGCTGGAAAGGTTAATGAGGTGGGCAAGGATGTTTTTTAAGCCTGCAAAATCAAGATCTGTAATGCTGAAGAATGGGAGAATACAAGAGAAATTTTGTTTCTCTATTAGGACATTCCAATTCCTACCATCACAGAGAAACCTGCAGTCCATGCTCTCTTCTCACCACTACTATCAGGCAGGAGGTACATGAACCTTGGGTCCCACACCAGCAGCTTCAGGAACAGATATTACCCTACAACCATCAGGCTCCAGAATCAGAATGGATAACTTCACTCACCTCAACTCTGAACTGATTCCACAACCCACAGACTTACTTCATGGTCTCTACAACACATGTTCTCAGTATTATTTATTTACTTATTTGCACAAAATTTCTTCTTTGGTACCTTGTTTGTCAGTCTTTGTGTATTTGTAGTTTTTTGTAAATTCTGTTGTATTTCTTTATTTTTTGGTAAATGTCTGCTTGAAAATGAAGCTCAAGGTAGTATATGATGATATATATGCCTTCTTCTCATCCCATCATCTGTACTCAGACATAGGCATCAACAGCAACTCTCCAGCGTCCTCAGTTCTGGACAGAAGGTTGATCCGCCCTGTGGTTTCTGCTTTCACTACACAACTTCATACATCTTCCTGGCGATTTTGTATACCTCTAATGACAAAGTCAAAGTCAAGTTTATTGTCATCTGAACAAGTCCATGTATGCATTAATGCAATGTAATACTTACTTGAAGCAGAATCACCATCACATAATATTAGAAATGCAAAATTCACATGAAAAACATAAATTATCCAACAAAGAACACAACTTGGACAAAAAAAACATGAAATGAATTGTATTGCCAAGTGGTTATAGTGTTTGCTGGACTGAGTTTGTGATTAGGGTTGTGCAGATCAGGTCAAGAAGTGAATGGTTGAAGGAAAGTGGTTGTTCTTGAACCTGGTGGTGTGGGACTTCAGGTTCCTGGCTATACCTCTTAGCTGTGAGAAGGTAGTATGGCTTGGATGGTGGGCATCTTTAATGATAGGTGCCACTTCCTTGAGGCCAGAATCTTTTGTAGATAAATAATGTGGTGGAATGTCCCTGTGATGTACCCTCTTCAGACTCTAATTTCAGTCTGCCATGAAAACAAACCCTGCCTAGTTGAAGGACTTGTAGAGTTACTGAATGATAATGATTCAGTAAGTCATACAGCACAGAAACCAGCCCTTTGGTCATTACATGATTGCCAGCCATCAAGAAGTACATATCAACCTAATCCCATTTACTGTTCTAGTGATTCAAGGGTATATACAGATACTAAATTTTTGTCAGACTCTTGGAGGTTTTAGAATTGGGAAGTTCAAAAACAGAAGATTTATAAATAATAGCATTGAGACACTGGTTGGAAGCCAACAAACCAACAAAGGTCACTAAATTCAGGGATTGTGTAACAATGTGACTCAGTGACACAAACATCAGAGTTTTGAATGAGCTCATGATTAGCCTTATCAATGACTAATGAAGGTATTCCGGATGTTTTTGGTTATCCGAGTCATGACTTTTTCCTGATAGTGACAGCACAGATCAGCACGAACAATGTGCTCAATGAGATTACTTTCAAAACAAGCAATTTGGAAAGCGAACAGTAGGCTGGCCTTTATTGCAAAAGGATTTCAGAACAAGAATCAGGATGTCTTACCGCAATTCTAAATGGTGTCCTTACTTGAGAAAAGACATACATGGAAATTAGAATTTAAATGGATGTTGCCTGACCCGTTGAGTTTCTCCAGTATCTGATGTTAGGAAATGATATTTGTATTGGTTTATTATTACCACATGTACTGTGGTACAGGAAAAAATAACTTGTCTTGTATACTGTTATAGAGTTATAAACCACTACAGCATAGAAACAGGCCCTTCAGTCCATATATCTTATGCCAGCCTGGTTTTATGCTCTTCCAAACCCAACAATCTGCATTGCCCATCAACCCACATATTTAATCCTAGCCTAATCAGAGGTCATTTTACAATGGCCAATTAACCTACTTTGGACTGTAGGAGGAAACTGGAGCATGCAAAGCAAACCCAAGTGCTTAGAGAAAGGACATTCAAACTTCGTGCAGATGTTGCTGGAACTGAACTCTGAACTCTAACACCCTGAGATGTGTTAGGATTGGACTACCTGCTGCACCGTTGTGGCACCCCGTAGTATTGTGTTTTGTACTTGGGGCATCCTGATTTTAGCCAATGTGGTCCCTGGTTATTGCCGGGGAGTTGAAATGATAGTACAAATTTAAGCCGTGAAGGAACACTGATTGAAAATTTACTGCTTTCATGTCAGCCCAAGTCCTTGCACTGAATCCAGTTGTGGGTGGAGGTGGAGCCAAGGGGATGGGGAAAAGTCTCCACTCAGCTTTTAATCCTGGACACATTCTGAAGCATTGATTTCTCATCATTCTCAGAAGGATCATACTTTAAACTCGCCACTGGCAGGAAATCTATTGTTTGCAACCATTTGTTCCATTGTTGTGTTCATTCTTTTTAAGAAGTAAGGATTGTACTAGCCGGTGAATATTCTTCAGATGATGTGATTGGGATTCTAATCTCCAGTATTTTGTGCTTCTTACTCTGAATTTCCAGCATCTGCAGAATCTTTTGTATTATCTTATTAACCATTTGCTTGTTCATTAACCTTAACAAAAGCAGTTCTGAAAATCCAAAAACAACACAACCCTCTTATCGTCAAAGAGTTCTAATATTAAGCATACATGAAATCCCTTTCATAAATTTATAAGCCCATAAGACCATAAGATATTGGAGCTGAATTAAGCCATTTGGCCCATTGAGTCTGCCCCACCATTTCATCATAGATGATACATTTTCCTTCTCTGCCCCAATCTCTTGCCTTCTCAACGTATCACTTTCTACCTTGACCAATCAAGAATCTATTAACCTCTGCCTTAAATACATGTAAAGGCTTGGCCTCCACAGCTGCCTGTGGCAAAGAATTCCACAGATTCACCACTCACTGGCAAAAGAAATTTCTCATCTTCATTCTTAAATGACATCCCTCTATTCTGAGGTTGTGTCCTCTGATCTCAGACTCTTCCACCATAGGAAACATCTTCACATCCACTCTATCAAGGCCTTCTAACATTTAACTGGTTTCAACGTAGTCACCCCTTATTCTTCTAAATTCCAGTGAATCCAGACCCAGAGCCATCAAACATATGCCAAGGTGTTCTCTCCTGGAATAATTTTTTGTGAACCTCCTTTGAACCCTCTCCAATGTCATGTTGATTCTGCTCAATTATGTTACTTATTCAATATCTTTGTGTCTTATTACATATTCCAGCATTTTCCTGATTACTGACATCAGGCTAACAGGTTGCTGTTTCCTGGTTTTCCCTCTGCCTCCTCCTGTAAACGGAGAGATCAAATTTCTTATTGTCTAATTTATAAGAATCATACTTCCAGAAGATGACAACTGGAGCATCCAATATCACTTTTAAATCTGGGCTTTATGTCTTTGGGATTTATCATTTTTTTCTGGCTCATTAAGCAGTTCTTTATCATAGCGATCCTTCTTTTATTTGCATTGGAGCCTTTGTTCAGTATTTCCAAGAGATTATTTGGGTGATTTCTTTCTGGAAGACAGATGCGATGCTCAGAAATGCAGAGGGAAGCCAACGTGTATTTCTGAACCTGCAAGCAAACAGATTAGGAACAGATGTAGGCACTCAGCCCCCTCAGTCAGAATCGGGTTTGTTACCATTGCATTATATAACGTGAAATGTGTTGTTTTGTGGCAGCAGTACAGTACAGAGATAAGATGACTAAAAATTACAGAATGAATAAATAGGTCAAAAAAGCAATGATGAGGTATTGTTCGCCAACTCGTGGATCATTCAGAAATCAGATAGCAAAGAACTAGAGCTGTTCTTAAATTGTTGATTGCGGGACTTCGGGCTCTCTGACGAAGCCAAGTCTCAGATGGGCTCCACCTTCTTAACACAATATACCATTAGCTTTAGGAGCAGAACAAGACCATTTGGCCTATTGTCTGCTCTGTCATTTGATCATAGCTGATTTATTTTCCCTCTCAAATCCATTCTTCTGCCTTTTCTTCATAACCTTTGACGCCCTTACTAATTACAGCACACCAACTTCTACTTTGAATATACCTAATAACTTGGCATCCATGGCCACCTGTGGCAGTAATTTCCACAGATTTATCTGACTAAGTAAATTCCTCCTAACCTCTAAAGATAAGTCCTTTCATTGTGAGACTCTGCCCTTTTGTCCTAGACTTTTCCACTCCTGAAGATATCTTGTCCGTCCATTCTATGAGGCACCTTGTCTTGCTCTGACTCTTGCCATGCTACTTCATGAAATCACACTTGTTCTGATTATAACTTCATCTCTGTATTCTGATCTACCTACACTAACCTTTGATCCCTTGCTTATCAATCATCTACCTGCCTCTGCCTTATTGAAAGAGGCTGCTTCAATTTCCCTTTGAGAAAGAAATTTTAAGACTCGTCAATCTCTGAGAGAAAAAAAACCTGTCTTAAAATATTTTTGAACACTGATGCCCTAGTTGTAGGTTCTACCACAAGAAGAATTACTCTTTCTACATCCACTATTTCCAAGACCTCAGGACCTTGAGAACATGGGAGTCAACAGATGCTGGAAAATGGAGCAACTAATAATCTGCTGGATACAACTTCACCAAACACCCATGCTCTGTCCACCAGAAAAAGCAGAATCTCCTGGTGGCCACCTATTTCAATTCTATTTCCCATTCCCATTCCGACATGTCAGTCCATGGTGTCCTCTACTGCTGCGAACACTCAGGTTGGAGGAACAACAGCTTATATTCCATCTGGGTAGCCTCCAACTTGATTGCATGAATATCAATTTCTCGAATGTCCAGTTATTACCCCCCTTTTCACCACTTCCCATTGCTGTTTCCTTTTCTCACCTTATCTTCTTACCTGCCCATCACCTCCCTCTGGTGCTCCTCCCGTTTCTCTTTCTTCCTTGGATTTCTACCCTCTCCTATCAGATTCCACCTTCTCCAGCCCTTTATCTCTTTCACCAATCAACTTCCCAGCTCTTTACTTCATCCCTCCCCCCTCCCAGTTTCACCAATCACCTACCACCTTGTACTTATTCCTCCCCTCCCCTCACCTTCTCATCTTTTTTTCTAGTCCTGATGAAGGCTCCCTGCCCGAAACATTGACTGTTTACTCTCTTCCATAGGTGTGCCTGACCTGCTAAGTTCCTCTTCCATTCTGTGTATGTTATCTATTGGAGAAATTTAGCAGGCTGACCAGCATCTATGGGAAGAAAGGAACTGATGGTTTTTCTAGGTACTAGTCCAATAAACACTAGAGATTCTACAGATGCTGGAACTCTCGAGCAAAGTGCTGGAGGAACTCAGCAAACTCAGCATCTATGGAGGGGAATAAACAAGTTGATGATTCGGGCGAGACCCTTCATCAAGATTGGAAAGGAAAGAGGGAGAAGCCAGAATAAGAAGATGCGGGGTGGGGTAGGAACACAGCTGGCAGGTGATAGGTGAGACCAAGTGAAGGGAGGAGAGCAAATTAAATAAAGAGCTGGAGGGTGGAATTGGTGGAAGAGGTAAAGGGCTGAAGAAAAAGGAATTTGAGAGGAGAGGATCATAGACCATGGAATAAAGAGAAGGAGGAGGGGAACTGAAGGGATGTGTTGGGCAGGTGAGATGAGAGAGTAACCAGAATGTGGAAAAAGAGGGAGAGGGAGAAGTTACCAAAAGTTGGACAACTCAATCCTCTATAATTCTTTGACAGTTTTTTCTTCTGTTAGAAGAGCAATACTCTACACAGTATACCAGATGTGGTCTCACCAATGCCTGGAATGCCAAAAGCATAATCTCCCAAACCAATTCATCCAACAATAAACAATAACATACTGTTAGCTTTCCTAGTTATACACATATTGGCCATTTGCAAATAGTGCTTCAGTACACCCAGATCCCTCTGCATCTCAGCATCATTCTACAGTTTTTCTGCCTTTAAATAATATCCTTATTTCCTTTATTTCTCTTTAGAAAAGAGGCAATTTCATAGCTTTGCACATTATGCTGCAAGGTTACTTCATTACCAAAGCACACAGATTTTACACCTGGTCATTATAAATGAAAACTGTATTAAATAATATGGTCACTTACCCATAAAATGAGCCTTTATTTATTGCTTTGAGCAGGCTGTGAAATCAAACCAACATTTCATGCAGCAATGGCAATGAATGTGTAGCACACATTTTGGGAAATGTACATTTTCAACATAATTTCTGCTACTGTTGATTTTGATGTGATTGTTGTATTGAGCACTCAATTTTTTTCCTGTTTCTTGTTTGTTCTGTAAACACATGAGAATATCACAAGAACCTTAACAAGGACAAATGCAACCATTTTGAGGAGGAAGAAAAATGTGCCAATAATACATTGGGCTTTCTACAATGCTTAATCATCAATGAAATAGTCTGGCAATGTAGAGAATTGGGTAAATAAAACTGCACACACAGCAATGTAAAAATGAATGGATAAGCTGTGTTAACAACACCAAATGAAGTAAAATATTGTCTAGAACAATTGGGTTAACTCTCCTCCTTTCTTCAAATGATTCCAGGTTTAGGTTAGGTTATGCACATATGGAATGGGTGTTCATGGTTTTTTGCAGCTGTAGCCCCTCCACTTCAGTGTGAGTTCAGAGGTGTTCTGCACACCACTATTGTGATTTGAGTGGCTATTCAAATTACTGATACCTTCCTATCAACTGTAACCAGTCTGGCCATTCTCCTCTGATCCCTCTCATTAACAAGGCATTTTCCCTCACATAACTGCCAATCACTGGATGTTATTTTTGATTTTTTTCACCATTCTGTGAAAACTCTAGAGACCTGTGCGCATGAAAATCCCTAGAGATCTACAATTTATGAAATACTCAAAGCACTGCGTCTGGCACCAAATGTCATTCCACAGTCAGTCAATGAGGACACATTTCATCCCCATTCTGAAGTTTGGTCTGAACAACAACTGAACCTCTTGACCATGTCTGCAAGCTTTTATGCCTTGAGTTACTGCCACATGATTGGTTGATTAGAGATTTACATTAATGAGCAGATGTATTTAATAAAGTGGCCTCTGAGTATTCACCAGGCTACCCTGAATTTCTTACTCACCTGCAGCTCACAGAGTAAACAATATACAGTGACTATAAAAAGTATTCACCCGTCTGGAAGTCTTCATGTTTTATTGTTTGACAACATTGAATCACAATAGATTTAATTTTGCTTTTTTGACACTGATCAACAGAACGTGTCTTTCATGTCAAAGTAAAAACAGATCTCTACAGTGATCTAAATTAATTATAAATATAAAACACAAATTAATTGATTGCGCAAGTATAAACCCCCTTCAAGTCAGTATTTAGTAGATGCACCTTTGGCAACAATTACAGCCTTGAGTCTGTGTAGATAAGTAGATAGTTTAATGCATCCTAATGCCTTCACAATGATTTTGGGAGATTTTAATCGGGCCAGTCTGAAAAAAAAATCACTTATGTAATTACTATCAACAGATCACTTGCAATACTAGAGGAAACAACACACTGGACCATTGCTACACCACCATCAAGAATGTCTACTGTGCTATTCCATGCCCTCACTTCAGGAAGTCTGATCACCTAGCTATACTTCTACTCCCTGAGTGTAGGTAGAGACTGAAGACTGCAGCACCAGTAGTGAGGACCAAGAAGGTTTGGAAAAGGGAAACACAGAAGCACCTACAGGACTACTTTGAATCGGTGGACTGGACTGTATGCTGTAGTTGTTACCAACTTCATTAAATCCTGTGTGGATGAGTGTGTGCCCACAAAGACTTACTGTACATTCCCAAACCAAAAGCCATGGATGAACCAGGAGGTACATCATCTACTGAAGGCCAGATCTGTGGCATTCAAGTCCGGTGACCCAGGCCTGTACCAGAAAACTAGTATGACTTGCAGAGGGCTATTTCAAAGGTGAAGGGACAATTTTGAATAAGATTGGAGGTGACAGCAGACATGTTTGCAAGACATTACTTCCTACAAAGCAAAACCCAATAGCATGAATGGCAGCAATGCTTCACTACCAGATTAACTCAATGTCTTCTATACCCACTTGGAAAGCGAGAATACAACTACAGCTGTGAAGATCCCTGCTGCACCTGATGACCCTATGATCTCAGTATCAGAGGCCGATGTTAGACTGTTTTTAAAGAGAGTGAACCCTCACAAGGTGGAAGGTCCTAATTCAGTACCTGGGAAGGCTCTGAAAACCTGCACCGACCAGCTGGCAAGGGTATTCAAGGCCATTTTCAACCTCTCACTGCTATGGACGGAAGTTCCCACTTGCTTCAAAAAAGCAACAATTATACCAGTGCCTAAGAAGAATAATGTGAGCTGCCTTAATGACTATCGCCAGTAGCACTTATATCGATGCAATTATAAAGATGGCAAGACAGCAGCTATACTTCATTAGGATTTGAAGAGATTTGGCATACACGCAAACTTCTATAGTTGTACCGTGGAGAACATTCTGACAGGATGCTCACTGTCTGGTATGGGGGTGCGGGGGCTACTGCACAGGACTGAAAGAAGCTGCAGAGGGTAGTAAATTTAGTCAGTTCCAACTTGGGTACTAGCCTACAAAGTACCCAGGACATTCTCAAGGAGCAGTGTCTCAGAAAGGCAGCGTCCATTATTAAGGACCTCCAGTAACTAGGGCATGCCCTTTTCTCACTGTTACCATGAGGTAGGAGGTACAGAAGCCTGAAGGCACACACTCAGCGATTCAGGAACAGCTTCTTTTCCTCTGCCATCCGATTCCTAAATGGACATTGAACCCTTGGACACTACCTCACTTTTTAAATATGTATTATTTCTCTTTTTGCACAATTTGTAATCTATTCAATATATGTATACTGTAATTGATTGACTTATTTATTTATTATTATTATTTTATTTTGTTTTTTCTTCTATATTATGTATTGCATTGAACTGCTGCTGCTGAGTTAACAAATTTCACGACACATGCCAGTGATAATAAATTTGATTCTAATTCTATCATCTTGCACATTTGGCACTGCAATTTTTCCCTATTTTTCTTTACAAGACTGCTCAAGCTCTGTCAAATTTCATGTGAATCATGAGTGAACAGACCTTTTCAAGTCCAGCCACAAATTTTCAATTGGATTGAGGTCTGGACTCTGACTTGGCCACTCCAGGACATTAACTTTGTTGGTTTTAAGCCACACCCGTGTAGTGTTGGATTTATGCTCGGGGTCATTGTCTTCCTGGAAAACAAATCTTCTCGTAAGTTGTAGTTCTCTTGCAGAGTGCATCAAATTTTCCTCCAGGATTTCCTTGTATTTTGCTGTATTTATTTTATCCTCGAACTTCACAAGCCTCCACTATGTTTGGCTATTTTTTGCCAAACATGGTGTTTGTTCTGATGGCCAAAACTCTCAAACTTGTTTTTATCAGACCGTAGATCCTTCTTCCAGCTGACTTCAGAATCTCCCACATGCTTCTGGCAAACTCTAACCGAAACTTCAGGTGAGTGTTTTTCAACAGTGGTTTTCTCTTTGCTAATCTCCCATAAAGATGTGACCGGTGTAGCACTTGGGCAACAGTTGTATGTGCAGTCTCTCCCTTCTCAGCCACCGAAACTTGTAACTCCTCCAGAGTTATCATAGGTCTATTGGTGGCCTCCCTCTCTAGTCCCATTCTGGTACAGTCACTCGGTTTTTGAGGACAGCCTGTTCCAGGCAGTTACAGCAGTGCCATATTCTTTCCATTTCTTGATGACTGAATTAACTGTACTCCAAGGGATATTCTTGTATCCATCTCCTGACTTGTCAGGAAGTATTTTTCAAAAACCTTTTTGTAAAGCTGCTTGGAGTCTTTTATCTTCATGGTGTAGTTTTTGCCAGGATGCTGACTGACCAGCAGTTGGACCTTCCAGATACAGGAGTATTTTTACTACAATCAGTTGAAACACCTTGACTACACACGTGATCTCTATTTAATAAATTATGTGACTTCTGAAACCAATTGGCTGCAGCAGTAATGATTTGATGTTTCATATTAAAGGGAGCAAATACTTATGCAATCAATTATTTTGTGTTTCATATTTGTAATTAATTTATATCACTTTGTAGAGATTTATTTTCACTTTGACACAAAAGGGTCTTTTTCTGTTGACCAGTCTCAAAAAAAGCCAAATTAAATCCATTACGATTCAATGTTGTAAAACAATAAAACATGAAAACTTCTGGGGAGAGGGGTTAATACTTTTTAATGAGAACTGTACATGGTAATAATAAATACAATACATACAGCAATGAGTACAAGTAACAGAATGTGGTAAACTGAGTGGAAAGATATTATTGGAAGAGTTAGAGTTTTAGGTTTGAGAGACCACGGTAGTGTGGCCATTACTATAACACTATTATAGCATCTGTGACCTTGGTTCAATTCTGCTGCTGTTTGTAAGGAGTTTGTAAGTTCACTCTGTGATTGTGCAGCTCCTGATTCCTCACTCACTTCAATGACATATGGATTAGTCAGTTAATTTGTCATGTGTGTAATTGGGTGGCAGAGACACATTGGGATAGAAGGATCTGTTACCGTGCTTGCTCTCTAAATCAATAAATAAAGTCAAATCAAGCAGCTGACCACAGGGAAGGCAGTGTGAAGGAGGTGATTGGCTCAGAGATCTGGTAGCAGTGGGGAAGATGCTCTACTTGAGTCTGGTTGTTTGACCTTTCAAATTCCTGCATCTTCTCCCAGAAGGCAGAAGAAGGCAAAGGGTAAACACAGGCGAATTTGCAGATGCTCAAAATCCAGAGCAACACACACATAAAGTGCTGGAGGAACTCAGCAGGTCAGGCAGCATCTATGGAGGGAAATAAACAGCTGGGCTGAGAACCTTTCACCAGGACTCGATAGAAAGCCAGAATAGGAAGTTGGGTAAGTTGGGGGTGTGTGGCTGATGTAATAAGCTGGGAGGTGATAGATGGAAGAGGTAATATGATGAAGAAGAAGGAATCTGTTAAGAGAGGACAGTAGACCATGGGAGGAAGGGAATGAAGAGGGGCACCAGAGGGAGGTGATGGGCAGGTGAGGAGAGGAGAAGGGGTGAGAGGGGAACCAGTTTGGAAACTGAAAGAGAGAATTAGGAGGGGAAATTTACCAAAATTTAGAGAAATTAATATTCATATCATCAGGTTGGAGGCCAGGATGGCAAGCATCCTTAATGATGCTTTAGCCTTCCTGAAAGTGGACTGGAAGGAGGTGGTGAGCTTATGATTTATATTTTGAGTCATGAAAAAATAACATGCTTTGCACACACTATTTACTGAATGTAGAAACAGTGAAATGCACGTAGGGGCATTTTGCACGCATATTGATCCAACCTTTATTAATGATCACCTTTGTTGTGGCCAAGGGGTTAAATGGCAGAAAACGGATGAACTCGGAGAGAAGTCAAAATCTCAGGGTTCCATGCACACTGTTAACCAATGTTGGCTTATTGCCTATTTCAAAGCTAATTAATTACTTGAATGTAAATTCCCCAGCTGCTGCAATAGGATTGGAACCTGTGTGTCTAAATTAATAGACCGAGCATCAGCCAGCATTTGAACAACATAACCACAAGAGATTCTCCAGATGCTGGAAATCTGCATGTGTAAGTGGGTGGGTGTGTGTGTGGGAGGGTAGGCAGTGGGGCTTGCTTTCCTGTTGATGTTTCGGTTATTCTGTTGAACACCGTGGGCACACTATGCTGGGGCTGTGATGTGTGACGACACTTGTGGGCTGTTCACAGCACACCTTTAGTTTATGGTGGCCATGAACGCAAACGGAACATTTCACTTTCTGAATGTGAATGTGAACCATGAGCAATACACAGAATGCGGCAGAAATTCAGTGGCTCAGGACTAGCTTAGATGGCATCTTGGTCAGCATGGGCTAGTTGGGCTGAAGGGCCTTTTACCACATTGTATAATTCTCTGACTCTTATCTCATATCAAGACAGCATGTTAACACTCTTAATGCTCTTTCTAGTTCCAAGGTTTGTGACAAGAAAACATGGATTTCAAAATGACATGGTGGTCAGCAACTGGTGTTGCTGCCTCGTTTTCTAGTGATCCACTGAACTCATATCTGCAAACATCAACTCTGCTTTAGCCCCCTAGTTCAGTCCCTTCCTACCTACATCTGTGACTCTTCACATGCTCTGGATCTTTTCAATAATTTCAGGTTCCCTGACCTCTAGCATCTTATTTTCACTCTGGATGTCCAGTCCCTACACACCACTATCCCCCACCAGGCAGTCTTCAAAGCTGTCCATTTTTTTTTTCTGGACACCAGACCCAACCAATTACTCTCCACCACTACCACTCTCCTCCGCCTAAAGGAACTTGTCCTCGCTCTAAATAATTTCTCCTTCGGCTCTTCCCATTTCCTTCAAACAAATGATGTAGCCATGGGTCCCAGCTATGCCTGCCCGTTTGTCAGTTACGTTGAAAAAGTCTTTGTTCCAAGCCTACTCTGGTGGCCATCCCACACTTTTCCTACACTATATCAATGACTACATTTGGTGCTGCTTCCTGCACCTATGCTGAACTCATCGACTTCATCCACTTTGCCTCCAATTTCCACCCTGCCCTCAAATGTACCTGGTCCATTTCTGACACCTCCCTCCCCTTTCTCAATCTTTCTGCCTCTCTCTTTGGAGACAACTTACCTACTGATGTCTATTAGAAATGCATGAACTCTCTCGGCTCCCTGGACTAGCACTCCTCCCACGCCGTTACTTGTGAAAATGCCATCCTCTTTCTCTCAATTCCTCCATCACCAATACATCTACTCTCAGGATGAAACTTTTCATTCCAGAACGAAGGAGATGTCCTCCTCCTTCAAAGAAATGGGTTTCCCTTCCTCCACCATCAACACTGCTCTCAACCACATCTCTTCCATTTCAAACACGTCTGCTCTCACTCAATCCTCCTGCCACCCTACCCTGGGTTCCTCTTGTCCTCACCAACCACCCCATCAGCCTTTGTGTCCAGCACATAATTCTCCGCAACTTCCGCCATCTCCAACAGGATCCCACCATCAAGCACTTCTTGCCTTTACCCCCCACCTTCTGCTTTCCGCAGGGATCATTCCCCATGTCCATTCATCCCTCCCCATTGATCTCCCTCCTGACACTTATCCTTGCAAGTCGAACAAGGGCTACACCTGCCCCTACACCTCCTTCACTACCATTCAGCGCCTCTAATCAGTCCTTCCAGGTGAGGCGACACTCTATCTATGAACCTGTTGGGGTCATTTACTGTGTCTGGTGCTCCTGGTGTAGCCTTCTGTATAGTGGTGAGACCCGACGTAGATTAGGAGACCACTTCACTGAGCACCTATGTTCTGTCTGCCAGAAAAAGCGAGATCTCCCAGTGGCCACCCATTTTAATTCTACTTCCCATTCCCATTCTGATAAGTCAGTCCATGCTTCCTCCACTGTCAGGATGAGCCACACTTAGGTTGGAGGAGCAACACCTTATATTCTGTTTGGGTAGCATCCAAGCTGATGGCATGAACATTGATTTCTCAAACTTCTGATAATGCCCTCTGCCGTCTCTATTCCCTATCCCCTTTCTCCTCTCACCATCTCCTTTCTTGTCCATCGCCTCCCTCTGTTGCTTCTTCCCCCCACCTTTTCTTTCTTCCATGGCCTTCTGTCCTCTTCTATCAGACTCCCCCTTCTCCAGCTCTGTTTCTCTTTCACCAATTAACTTCCCAGCTCCTTATTTCATCCGTCCCCCTCCTGGTTTCACCAGTCACCTTGTGTTTCTCTCTCCCTTCCCCCCACCTTTTAAATCTCCTCAGCTTTTCTTCTCCAGTCCTGTCGAAGGGTCTCAGCCCAAAACGTTGACTGTACTTTTCCATAGATGCTGCCTGGCCTGCTGAGTTCCTCCAGAATTTTGCGTGTGTTGCTTGAGTTCAATCCTGACCTCTGCTGCTGTCTGTGTGGATTATGCATGTTCTTCCCATGAGCATGTGGGTTTACCGAGGAACTTGGGTTTTCTCCCTTATCCCAGAGTTATCCTAGTGGGTTAATTGACCACAGTAAGCTGCCCTGGACTTTCAGGAAATGGCATATGGATCAAAGCAAGTTTGATGAGTGTTGGCGAGACAGGGAAGTAAGGAGCAGGATAATTGGACAGATGGGATTACTCTTCTGGGAGCTGGCATGGGCCAAGTGGTGTATTTACCTCTCACAATAAATAACTAGAAAACACAGGTAAGTTTTTTTTCTTTCTCTGGGTGAGCTGCTGTCACCTTGACTGAGCTGCTGAAAGTGCAGTAGGAGGACTTACAGGGGAGAGGTGCAAAGTTCAAAGTCAATTTATTATCAAAGTATGTGTATGTCATGATATACTATGAGAATCAATTTCTTGCTGGCATCCAAATTAGCCATCAATATCCAAAGGGTCTGAGACTGCTGCTGATAGGACACCTCTGTCACAACTGTGATGGACCTTCCTCAATTCCATCATTCTTTTGTCTGTGATAAATCACATCCTGTATTGGCTTTTTGATTGTTTCAAATAAGTATTGGAAAGTAAACGTATCAGTTTAAGAAGTTAAACACACTTCAAGCACAGAGACTGACAAGAGAATGGATCCAGCAGGAACCAGTCTTAAGCAAAGACACCTTGAACATCTCTGGTTGCTGGAAGCCCCGTCCTTTGCAGACAAGTCTGAGTGAATGAATGCACTTGTGCAACATCCCCAGGCTCCCTCTGTGTTATGACATTTGGAGTCACTTTTTACAAACATGATCCATTCTCAGGGAGATATTGAATGCTGAACATTTGCTACAATTCTCCACAGTTCTCCCCAGTCTTTCTCTCAGTTCTCTGTGGGAGGTTGGTAATTTATACCAATGAGTATTGTTACTGGCATTAAATCCAAGTGAACATGCCCATTTCTGAACTGAGGAAGTGAACGACTAGTAGAAATGTTTTCCTTTGGATGAAGTGTTTAAACCTGTTCAAGGAGATGTTAACAATGCCAAGGAAGTAATCTGAAGAAGGGTAGGAGTGCTACAAAGGGCTCTGGTCCAATTGTTAACTTTCATTCAGAATCTAGAATTTACTCTGGCCACTTATCTCCTTATGAAAGATTACTCTGCATGACTTTTCCTGTACATTTCCAAGCTTGCAAATACTTCAGACTTGCGTCACTGGTTATAAAGGACTTTGGGGTGTCCTGTGGTTTTGAAAGCTGCTTAACTTTCCATGTCATGCAGGGATGTGGGGATTTGAACTGCAGCCAATCTGAGATTTACCTGCTCACAATTGGAGCTTGCCTTCACATAAGCTTAATGGAAACTAAATGATCAGCAGTCCTTGCCAGCACTGGATCTGTGAATGACAGCTGCAGACGTGCTTACCTAAGTCAGTCACTGCACAAAAACACTATCCTCTGCGCACACTTAATTACTGGACTAGTTAGCAAAGTCTGACTTTCAGTTCTGTATAGATTCATACAACACAGAGGCAGAAACCCCAGACCAACTTGCCCATGCCTTTCGAGATGTCTCATCTTCAGATTAGAAGGATGTCCCTCGGAAGTGAAATGAGGAGGAATTTCTTTAGCCAGATGGTAGCAAATCTGTGGAATCCATTGCCACAGAAAATGGGTAAATGACAAGTCATTGGGTATATTTCGAACAGAGTTTGAAGGTTCTTGTTTGGTAAGGGTGTGAAAGGTTGCAGGGAGAAGGCAGAAAAGTGGGGCTGAGAAGGATAATAAATCAGCTATGATAGAATGGTGGAGCAGGCTTGATGGGCTGAATGGTCTTATCTATCCAAGCTAGTCTCATTTGCCTGCACTTGTCCCATTACCCTCCAAAACATTCTTATGCAGGGGCCTGTCCAAATATCTGGTATACTGTAATGGACCTTTACAGATTCCCCTGACAGTTTGTTCCTTACACCCTCCACCATCTGTGTGAGAAGATCCCTTTGAATTTCTCCATCTCACTTTAACCCTATGCCATCTAGTTTTAGATTGTCCCCTACATACAAAGGCTCTCCATCTCTGCTCCCCTCCCCTACACACAAATGCTCTCCCTCTGCACTCTCCTCCCCTACCTACAAAGGCTCCCTCTCTCTCTCTCACTTCCCCTACATGCAAGGGAAGAATCGTGAGAAATTTGACCCATGGGGATGATTGGAAATCAACGGACTTCAATGAAATGAAGTTGAAAGCAGCGTACAACACACAGATATACTCAGAGTCAGCCCTATCACGTGTGGCTGGAGATGAAGCTTCGAGAAGAAGCCTTTTTAATCGCATGCATTCTATCTCTGTTATTAGTTCCTTATGCAAACTTCCCTCTGGAGTTCTCCGCTTAATATCTCCAGTTAGTTTTTCCTGGTGCTTCACTGTTCCGTTGGGCTACCTAATGCTTGCTTACAGACTCTTTGCCAATTGAAACCTCCAGCTTCCTTTTCAGTGTTATCAACAGCAGCTCCCCAAAGACCATGGATGTTAATCATGGGAGTCTCGGAGCTCTCTTATAGATTAAAGAATGAACAGGAAGGGATAAGATTAGCTTTATTTTTTGCATATACTTCAAAACATACAGTGAAGTGCATCATTCTTGCATCAAATCAAGATGATTGTACTTAGCAGCCCAGCAGTGCTACCGTACTTCTGGAGCCAAGAGAGCATGTTGACAATTCACTGATAATAATGTCTTTGGAATGTGGGAGGATACCAGAGGACCACACAGCCATCGATAGAACACACAAAGTCCTCTTTGGCAGTGGCAGGAATCAAGCCCAGATCTTACATCTGGCCCTGTAATGCTTTGCGGTAACCACTACTACTTTAGAAGTATTACTAAACCATGTACAGGGTTATTGTTGATAAGAATATTTATAAGCCACTATCCTTCATAATAAGTGCAGTGTCAGAGAGCTTATTGGTCCGAGAGGGGCTAATCCCATTGGAAGTATCACAGTATCCCCAACATCAGGCTTGCCATGCACTCTGGAGACACATCTATCATAAATTCTGGATGAGAGCTATGAGTGGCAGATGAGGTGGCATACAACACTCCAGAGGCAAATGATTTGCCAGTGAGCTGGTTAAATCCCAATGCCCAAGGGTAGTACTCTTTTGTTCCATTTGCAGCTATGCCATATATTTTTTAAAAATGTACGCTTGTGTCTCTGTTGGCTCATTTTAAACTGATGATGCACAAGGCAGAGCCCATCACCTCTTTCACTGTGGGTCTGAAACAACAGAGCATGCAGAAAGATTTTGGATTAGGTGGGATCTGCAATATTGCATTGAATTTCAGATGATCAATTGGCAAATGCAGTACCTTTGTCAATGGGGAAGGAAGCAAGGATTAAGAGGGAGATAAGGGAAGGGTGGAGAAAGAGGAATGGGAAGAGATTCCAAGCCCCAAAGTAGTAGTTGTGTTATTATGTGTGTACAAAATTTTTTTTTAAAACTTCAGTTCCCAGTGGGCCATTCACCCCAAACCAGAACTGACATTGGTGAGCTGGTCACATGCACTCAGGGTTGAGTGTAAGCTATTCTGTTACAGCATTAAACCTACACTAAGTTTGTCTTTATTAAGAACAAACATAACATGGTGTTAGAAGTTGACCTCAGTTCTAAACACAGAGAGCAAATTAATATCATGCACAAGGAAGGAAAAGAACACAAGTGACAGAACAAAAGCTGGCCAACAGGGCAAGACAACACATTGTGTCCCAAAGTTCACCAAGAAATTCAGGTGAGAGGCCATTATGGATAACCCAAGTCCTCCTGCACCTATGCAGTTTACCAGCAAGTGAACGGATAATGGGAAACACTTCAAATGGTGATTCAATATAAAGTGCCTACAAAAAGTATTCACCCTTCCCTTGGAAGTTTTCATATTTTATTGTATTACAACATTGAATCATAATGGAATTAACTTGGCTTTTTTGACACTGATCAACAGATAAAGAGTCTTCCGTGTCAAAGTGAAAACAAATCTCTACATAATGATCTAAATTAATTACAAATATAAAAGACAAAATAATTGATTGCATAAGTATTCACCCCTTCACATCACTATATAGAAGATGTTGTGGGTGTAACTAGACTTCAGGGACTGCAACTCATCACCACCTTCTCAAGGGCAACTAGGGATGGGCAACAGATGCTGGCTTAGCTTGCAATGCCCACATCCCATAAATGAATAAACTAAAAACAAATGACAGCCTTGAGTCTGTGTGGATAGGTCTCTATCAGCTTTGCACATCCAGACACTACAATTTTTCCCCATTCTTCGTTTCAGAACTGCTCAAGCTCCGTAAGATTGCATGGAGAAAGTGAATGAACAGCTCTTTTCAAGTCCAGCCACTAATTCTCAATTGGATTGAGGTCTGGACACTGCCTTGGCCAGTCCAGGACATTAACTTTGTTGTTTTTTAAGCCACTCCTGTGTAGGTTTGGCTTTATGTTTGGGGTCATTGTCTTGCTGGAAAACAGATCTTCTCCCAAGTCATAGTTCCTTTGCTGATGTATCAGGTTTTCCTCCAGGATTTCCCTGTATTTTGCTGCATTAATTTTACCCTCTACCTTCACAAGTCTTCCAGGGCCTGCTGCAGTGAAGCATCCCCACAGATGCAACCACCTCCATGCTTCGCAGTAGGGATGCTGTGTTTTTGATAATGTGTGGTGTTTGGCTTACACCAAACATAGTGTTTAGTCTGACAGCCAAAAAAGCTCAATTTTGGTTTCATTAGACAATAGAATCGTCTTCCAGCTGATGTCAGAGTCAGAGTCTCCCATATGCATTTGACAAACTCTAGCCAAGATTTCATGTGAGTTTGTCTCAACATTGTTTTTCTCTTTGTCTCTCTCCCATCAATCTGTAACTGGAGAGACACCTGGGCAACAGTTGTTGTATGTTCGGTTTCTACCATCTCAGCTACTGAAGCTTGTAACTCCTCCAGAATTGTCATAGGTCTCTTGGTGGCCCCTCTCTAGTCCCCTTCTTGCACAGTGACTCAGTTTTTGAGGACGGCTTGTTCTAAGTAGATTTGCAACTGTGCCATATTCTTTCCATTTCTTGATAATTGACTTGACTGTTCTCCAATCAATATTCAGTGACTTAGAAATTTTCTTGTATATATCCTGAGTTGTGCTTTTCAATAACCTGGATTGTCCTTTTGTCTTCATGGTGTGGTATTTGCCAGGATACTGACTCACCTGCAGTTGGACCTTCCAGATCCAGGTGTATTTTACTACAATCAATTAAAACACCTTGACCACACACAGGTCTCCAAAAACAGATCTCCATTTAACTAATTATGTGACTTATAAAACCATCTGGCTGCACCAGTGATGATTTGGTGTCTCATATTAAGTGGGGTGGGGTGGGCTGGTGAATACTTGTGCAATCAATTATTTTGCATTTTATATTTGTAATTAATTTAGATCACTTTGTAGAGAGCAACACACACAAAATGCTGGTGGAACGCAGCAGGCCAGGCAGCATCTATAGGAAGAAGTACAGTCGACGTTTCAAGCCGAGACCCTTTCACTTTGACACAAAATAATCTTTTTCTGTTGTTCAAAGTCAAAAGGCCAAATTAAATCCAGTGATTCAGTTGTAAACAATCAGATGTGAAAACTTCTTCCAAGGGGGGGGGGGGAATTGGAGAATACTTTTTATAGACACTGTATATTTAGCAGCTGGTGGAGCGGAAGGTGCTGATGGAAAATTGAAAACATCTATTTTTATAATTGGCAAAGCTGCTTTGTACATCTATAACAGCTTTCAACTTGATGAAACAGCCTTGACATTGGGCACTCTAATGACAAAATTTGCAGTGTATATTTCACAAGTGAAAACATCATGATTCTGGCACATGGTCCATGCAAGTATATGTACAAGAAGAAGTAGCTCTACATTCTTACTAGACCCATATGTAGTGAGGGACACCTCCGAGAAGGAATTGTGTGAATTTATGACGACAAGCTCCAACCCATTGCTGTGACTTGTCTCCTATCAGTACTTCAAAGGAACGATCAGATGTAAAAAGTGAACATGTTGATCAGAGTTATCAGAAAGTCACTAATATTAATGTAGCTAATGAAAGCAATATATATATATGGAAACAAATAGCAAACCAAAAATGATCCTCAAACAACCTCAAAGACTGATTGAAAGTTGATGAGTGAATCAGGGATTATTTGCTTATTACAATTAAAGTCAATGTAGATATCTTTGTTAGAAAGTTCCTTGCAGCTTTGTGAGGACATAGTATATATGTGCATGTACATAATAAAGAACTTCAGTACCCAGTGGCCAATGTGGGCAGTGTCTTAGAACTATGACAATAGGAAGAGTAGGCAGGTGCTGAAGTGGATCCAAGTAGGAGAACATAATGTTTGCAGGGATCAATCTAACTAGTTGAGAATCGGACTCAGATTTATTTATTTCATGTGCATCAAGACAGTGAAATGTGTTATTTGAATTAAAAATCTGCACACCTACATCTCAATTTAAGATGAGCAGTGTGCAAGCATCACCACGCATCCCAGCGCCAGCATAACATGTCCACAATGTTTAGTAGAAGCAACAACAGCAAGAAAACAAAACAAGACAACAGCAAAGCAAGTGAATTTTTCAACACACGCACGCACGCACGCACGCACGCACGCACGCACGCACACACACACACACACACGCACGCACACACACACACACACACCCCTACCTACCTACCTTCAGGCCACCAACCCCAGTGCAGATCCCTTCCAGGCCTCCAGTCCTTGGCTTTGGGCTCGCAGACTCACAGACAGCAGGCTTCTGATCGCTGAACAAGCCAATGCAGAGGGTTTCAAATTTTGGACTTCTGGACTGGATGAACCTTCAGCTTTGCCCTCCAGACTTTCCCATTCTCTGGGTATCAACACCAGGACTTAACAATCATGGGTTTGACCTTCGAGCATCAGCTTCTGGACTTTCACAGACTTCTGACCTCAGTGACCTGGGTTTTAATGGTCCTTGTGTCTCCTGCTTTATGGATCTCTGACCCAAGACTGGTCTGTCTATATGTGACTCTGCTCAATGTATCTGACTCTGAGGTGTCTACTAACAGAAAACAGAGACACACCCCTGTCAGTGACAGCAGAACTAACGTTCAAATGTTCAAAGTAAATTTATTATCCAAGTATGCATACTATATACAGCTTTGGAATTTGTCTCGTTACAGGCAGACACAATACAAAGAAACCAAAAAGAACCCATATAGAAAAAAGACTGTCAAATGCTCAGTATGCAGAGAGAGAGAAAAATCATGCAAACAATAAAAGGAAGGAAATCGCATTTAGAACAAAAGTGAGTCCATAAACACAAAGCCTGGAGCAGCCGGAGCCTCAAGTCAGTGCAGAGCTGAGTTTACAGCACAGAGCAGTGAGCAGAACTGGCCCAGACCTCGCCTCTTGTCCCAACACTCTGCCGTTTCAATCCACCTGGCCCTGGGTTTAAATTGACCAAACACCAGGTCATTCCTCACACTTGGACTCGGGCTCTGGGCTGGACCCCACTGCCACATCCCGGCCTTTTGGCTAAGATCAAGTGTAGTGAACCAGTGAAAAGAAATCTGTCCATCAAATCCAGAATGTCTGAACAGGGATATATTTAGTATTTCCACATTGTCATGTATCCAGCTGAAAAGCAGACTCCTGAAAGGTCTGAATGGATTTTTGCTTTCTAAAGTGAAGTTTTTGTTCCCAAGGGAAAGAAGTGAGATGGTTGTCGGACAGGCAGATGCAGAAGTCAGTTCCCTATTAATAGCTTCTCTTCTCATGAGCCGTCAAGTGAACGAACCTTACCTTTACATTAATCTTTCCCTTTGAATTGTTCTGATGAACATTGTGGGCATGCGATGTTTGTGCCAGAATGTATGGCAACTCTTGTGGGCTGCCCCCAGCACAGCCTTGGGTGTACTAGTTACTAACACACAGGATGCATTTCGTGGTATATTTTGATGTGTATGCAATGTATAAATCTGAGTCTGAATCTGTCAAGTATTTCCTTCAGCAACTCAATTGGTTTGTTCACTTGGTTGGATAAACTTTGAAGCACAACAATGGGTGAACATCCTGGGCAGCTGCTAAGCTGAATTGAGTGAGGGGGAGCTGAGCCCATTTCAAAACATGAATTGCAGAACACAGCTACATCTTGAGCAGCTGCTGTGCACTTGAGTAAGGGGTAGCTGAGCTTGTTCAAACATTTTGAAACACAAATTGCAGAACACAGTTAGTATGTGATGCTAAATTTACTATTGTCACAGAACTCGCTGGTCTCACTGAGCCCTGTGGGGCAAAATTGCAATGGCAACCTGTAGGGAAGGAAAAATTGTTTGTACAAGGGTTGAGATGTCACTTCCCCCTAGAAGAGGTATAATTGGAAGCAACAAACACCCCACACTTATCGATTGGCTTCTCTACCAAGCTGTATCATGAGCAGTGGCAGGGACAAAAGAGTTAACAAAGGCACTTTGCAGTATGCCCGGGACTCATGGGTGTTTCTTTACATAAGTAGTGCTTATATTCCCTTGAGTACTGGATAAATTGATCAGTGTCTTAATGTCATTGTGTATCCTTTCATTTCTCTCACTGCTCGATCCCGAATTGAGGGTAACAAGTTCCAAGTAGATTGACCTCCTTGGCTCTGTTCCACTGATAGGTCACAATGATACTCTGGGAAGTTGGAGATGAATTTTCATGAGTTGACTTAACTCATTGAGTCTATTCCATTCAGGAGTCAGAGATTACTTTATGACTGAGTTAATCAAAGTTGTTCTGAAACATTTTATTCTTCCAAATACTCTTAAGTTTTTGCAGTGATGTTAGTGGTTAGTTTGAGAAAGAAATAGTTTCTCTCAATTCACCTGCATCTTAATTTCTTGGTCATTACATCAACCTTTGGGCATCTACCTTTGAACTCGCTAAGCTCTAGACATCATCTTTCCCTCCAGACTTCACCAATATCTAAATATCAACCCAAGACTTACCGATCATAGGTTTCACATTCAGGTCTTGACTTCTGGACTTGCATGGACCTCAGACCACAGTGACCTGGGAGGCCACCAACCCTCATGAGTCCTGCCCATACAGACCGCTGACCCAGAACTGGCCTGACTCCAGAGAATTAGAGCAATGTAGCAGATTATCATTGTTATTTTATGTGGCAAAGAAGGAAAAAGAAGAGGTGTTTAAAAGTTTAGAGAGAGACAAGAGGTGATTGAATTCTGGGAGGTCAGATTTCCTGGAGTACAATTATAGAGTTGTAGGGGGATTTATTTTAATTCAATCACTTGGCAAAGTCAGGAGTTATTATTCATGCCTCATTGGTCTTGCACTTAATGGCACCCTTGTCCAATGGAAGTTCCATGGCCTGGAATCATATATAAGTAAAGTAGACAGATTCCATAACTGAAGCAGATATTATTTTATTAAAAATTAGTTGTCATTCTCTCTTTGTCAAGTAGATAATCCTGGTCAGGTTAAGGAAACTAAATTTTTTTTCAATTCAAATTCCATGTAATGAGCTCAATTTAAATTCTCTACCTCACTTGGAGAGATTTAACCTCAAGTCGCTGGAGAAATAGGCCAGACCTTTTGCTGAGTAAATTAACCACTGTATTCCTTAAATGCAATAGATGGGGAAGCATGTAGCCCATGAGAGATTTCACAACCAGAAGTTGGGCTTATGAAGTGCAGTATCACTTAACCGGAAGTCAGTGTAGGCCAATTTATAACAGTAAATCGTTATACCATTGTCATTTGTAGTGCGATAAAGTAAAAAAAAACTATATTTTGCACACTATCCATACAGATCATTTCTCCACATCAGTACATTGAGGCAGGGCAAGGGAAAATCAATAGCAGAATACAAAATAAAGTGTTACAGATACTGTTTCCCTTCAACCATTAGGCTCCTGAACCAGCAGAGATAACTTCAATCACCTCAACACTGGTATGATTCCACAAACTATGAACTCACCTTCAAGGACTCTACAACTCTTATTCTCAGTATTATTTCATTATTTATTTATGTATTTCTTTCTTTATATTATTGTCAGCTTTTTCTTGTATTTGCAAAGTCTGTCTTCTTTGGCATACTTGTGCATCTTTGTGTAGTTTTCCATTGATTCTATTGTGCTTCTCTGTACCCACTGAGAATGCTTGTAAGAAAATGAATCACAGTATACTCATCATAAAGTGATAGAGAAGTACAGCACAGAAACAGGCTCTTTTACCCATCTAGTCCATGCTGAAACAATTTAAACTGCCTACTTCTGTCGATCTGCACTGGGATCATAGCTCTCCATACACCTACCATCCATGTACAGATCCAAACTTCTCTTAAACATTGAAATCAAACCCGCATACAGCACTTGTGCTGGCACCTCATTCCACACGCTCATGACCCTCTGAGTGAAGAAGTTCCCCTCATGTTCCTCTTAAACTTTTCACCTTTTACCCCTTAGCCCAAGACCTCAGGTTGTAGTCCCACCCAACCTCAGTGGAAAAAGTGTTATTCAACTTCAACATAACATCCCAACCCCTGTACTCACTACATTGATTTATAAAGGGCAATGTACCAAAAGCTTTCTTTACAACCCTGTCTACGTAAGACGCCACTTTCAACAAATTATGAACCTGTATTCCCAGATCCCTTTTTTCTACCACACTCCTCAGTTCTCTACCATTCACTGTGTAAGACCTACCCTGGTTGGTCCTACTGAAGTGTAAAACCTCACAGTTGTCTGCATTAAATTCCATCTGGTATTTTTCAGCCATTTCTCCAGCTGCTGCAGATCCCTTGGATAGCCATGATAGCCATCCTTGTTGTTCACCACACCCCAGACTTGGTGTCCTCCGCAAACCTGCTGATCCAGTTAACTCTATTATCATCGGGATTATTAATATAGATGACAAACAACAATGGACCCAGCACAGATCCCTATGGCACACTACTAGTCACAGGCCTCCAGTCAGAGAGACAACCATTTACTACCACTCTCTGGCTTCTCCCACAAAGCCAATGTCAAATCCAAACTTACTACCTCATCTTGAATGCCAGATGACTCAACCTTCTTGACAAATCCCCCATGTGGGACCTTATCAAATGCCTTGCTAAAGTCCACGTAGACAAGATCCACAGCCTTGCCTTCATACACCTTCCTTGGAGGTTCCTTGAAAAACTCTATAAAATTGATAAGACATGATCTACAGGGCATGAAGCCATGCTGACTATTCCTGATGAGTCCATGCCTATCCAAATGTTTATACTGTATATCCAGTCCCTTAGAATACCTGCCAATAATTTTACCACAACTCATATCAAACTCACCGGCCTATAATTTCCTGGCTTGTGTTTACAGCCTTTCTTCAACAGTGGAACAACATTGGCTATCTTCCAATCCTGTGTTACCTCTCCTGTTGCTAAGTATGATTTAAATATCTCTGCCAGAGCCCTGGCAATTTCTGCCCTTGCCTAACACAAGGTCCGAGGGAACAGCTTGTCAGGCCCTGGGGATTTATCCACCCTGATTTGCCTTAGGACAGCAAACATCTCCTCCTCAGTAATCTGTATAGGGTCCATGATGCCACTTTGCCTCACGTCTATACTTTTTGCCCACCTCCTGAGTACAAATACAAATGCAATGAATTAATTTAAGATCTCCCCCATCTGTTTTGGATACGCACATGATTTACCATTCTGCTTTTCCAAAGGACCAATTTTGTCACTTGCAATCTTTTTGCTTTTGACATATCCATAGAATCCATTAGGATTCTCCTTCACCTGTCTGCTAGAGCAAACTCATGCCTCCTTATAGCCCTCCTGATTTCTTTCTTAAGTGTTCTCTTGCATTTCTTACACTCCATAGGCACCTCCTTTGCCTAGAGCTGCTATGAGCCTCTTTTTTTCTCTTAACCAGGCTCAATATCATTTGAAAACCATGGTGATATATACATACTTCAAAAATAAATTTACTCTGAAATTTGAAATTTGAGTGCTCTGTTAAAGTATGAATGAAATTTGGTGGTTGGAGAAACTAGCTACTTTTGGAAAAGCACTGATGAGGTTAAACCTTTGAAGCTCACCACCAGTATTATTGGTTTTATTTAAGTATTATAACATAATGGTTATATGCACAAAGGGATATTTTATTTACTTTGTCCTTCTGCAAGCTGCAGAAACACGTATAGTCAGCCCTCCTTATCCATGGGGAATTGTTCTGGGACCCTCGCGGATACCAAAAAACGCGAATGCTCAAATCCCTTATATAAAATGGTGTAGTATTTGCATATAACCTACGCACATCCTCCCATATACTTTAAATCATCTCTAGATTACTTATAATACCTAATACAATGTAAATGCTATGTAAATAGTTGTTATACTGTATTGTTTAGGGAATAATGACAAGAAAAAAAAGTCTGTACATGTTCAGTACAGACGCAACCATCGTAGCACTTCTGGGAATGCTGACGCTGCCTCGGCATCTGCCGATCCCGATTCTCCTGTGATCTTTAAGTTCTTGAGGCTGTAGCGCTTCACCTAGCCAGCCAGCCATCCCTCACTAGCCTTAAGCTCCTTCCTCTCACTCACAACACAAGATGTGAGGTGAACAATGCCCAAAACAACAAGTGCTGGAGAGCGAACTTCCAGGTTTTCCCGATCCGCGGTTAGTTGAATCTGTGCATGCAGAGCCCGTGGATAAGGAGGGCCGACTGTAATTACGCATAGTCCCAAGCTGGTAACATGTACTGAGGCTTGGTTCTAGTTGAATGAAACACACACTCAGTGGCCAGTTTATTAGGTACATGATGGTGTTCTGTTCCTGTAGCCCATCCACTTCAAGCTTTGACATATTGTGCATTTAGAGATGTTCTTCTGCATGCCACTGTTGTAATATGTGATTATTTGAGTTACTGTCACCTTCCTGTCAGCTTGAACCAGTCTGGCCATTCTCCTCTGACCTCCCTCAGTAACAAGGTGTTTTTGCCTGCAGAACTGTCACTCACTAGATTTTTTTTGCAGCATTTTCTGTAAACTCTAGGGACTTGTGCATAAAAATCCCAGGATATTCGCAGTTTCTGAGATACTCAAACCACCCCATCTGACACCAAAAATCATTCCAAGGTCAAAATCATTTAGATCACATTTTTTCCCCATTCTGATGTTTGGCTGAACAACAACTGAACCTTTGACCCGTGTCTACATGCTTTTATGCATTGAGTTGTTGCCACCTGATTGGCTGATTAGGTATTTGCATTAACGAGCAGGTGTATCTAATAAAGTGGCCACTGAGTGTATACAATTACTGGTAGACCAAAGCTGACAACATGCACCGATGCCTGGTTCATTTGAATGAAGTGTATTTCAATATGTCAATATCAACTCAACACAGAGTCATCACGATGGTCTACTGAACAGTTTCTTTCTTGAGGAGAGTATGATTTTTTTTTGATAATTACTCCCAAGGGGTTGCATAAATTGTGTACATTGTATAAGTGCAAGTTGTTGGCTGATTAGACAACTTATTATATAAGGTGTATAAAGAGGTGTATTTTGAATGACATCTCATGTTGTGGCTCGTGAGGGAGGTGAATTTTGCAGGGGAGTAGGTTTTGATAGACAGCTGTGAGGACATGGGGTCAGCATTGTCCTCTGGAAGTTGTCCTACAATCTATGTGGAAACTAAATTTTACTTTAAAGTTCAAAGTACATTTATTATCAGAGTATGTATAAATCTTACATCCATAAGGTTCGTTTGCTTACACGCAATCAAAAAGCTAGAAACCTGAAAGAACCTATTTTAAAAAGAAAGACCAACACTCAAATCGCAGAGAGAAAAAAAACAATAGAAGCAAACAACGGCGTTCAGAATGAAGCTGATTCCATAGGCATGAAGCCCGGAGCAGGTCTGTCGCCTCAGCCTCACAGCGAGACAAATCGCCGTGACACTCGCAGAGGCGACGCCCGGAGCAGTCCCACAGCCTCAGCGCCACGCAGATCGGGCCAAACTCCGTCGAGCAGTGAGCAGACACAGCCCGGCCCTCACCTCTGGCTCCAACACCCTGCCTTTTCAGTCCATCTGAGCCGGCTTTTAAATTGTTCAAACACCAGATCATCCCCCACACTAGGACTCCGCACTTTAAATATACTGTTTGTGTTAAGTATTATCTATTATAGATAATAGTACCTATTTAACATTGAGCAGGTTTATTTGTTATGAGGGGGCCATTTGGTAGCATGTGAGATATAGAATAAGAGCATAGGAGGAGCCATTTAATTATATTTTAGCTCATAAGCTTCTCACTCCAGTAACTCGCCCCAGGCCTGGATCTATTTGTATGTCCTTGCCAGTCAGAATCTGAATTTTATAATGTTAGTCTGGTTATCAGGCTCAAAGATGCTGTCTGATTCATAATGGCAGTGACATCTGCTTGTAGATATTGATGCATTTGTTAAGTAATGTATTATATGGAGCACAGGATTAAACCTTTCAGCCTAAATGGTCCATGACAGTTTCCTCTGCAGTGGTTTCCTCCCACATCTCTTCATTGCACTTAGTGTGAACCTTTATTCCGTTCTCACATGCCTGCTTATTCAATCTCCAGTAAATGCACAGACGCTGTGTGCCTTGGCTTAGAAAATGGGAGTAAAGTCCATATCTAAATCAAGCTTCTCTTTGGTTTCCCAATGAGTAACTGTGTTCCATGTACTTAAAGTTAAAAATTCAAAGTAAAGAGATTATCAAAGTACAGATATATCCTCACCACATACTGCTCTGAGATTCATTTTCTTGCAGGCATTCACAGTAGAATCCATGGAAAAACCATACACAAAGGCTGAGAAGCAGCTAATGTGCAAAACAAGACAAACTGTGCAAATGTAAACGAACAATCAAACAACAAATAAATAAAAGATATTGAGGTCATGCATTGTAGTCATTGAAGTTGTGATCAGTGATCAATTCAGTCTGAAGTTATCCATGTTGGTTCAAAGTCTGATGGTTGAAGGGTAATAGCTGTTGCTGAATCTGGTGATGTGAGACCTCAGGGTCTTGCACCTCCTCCGTGATAGTAGCAATGCAAAGAGAGCCCTAAATGTAGAAAATACTGGAGTACAAATTAGGTCAGTGTGGTTTCTTTTTGTGAAATCCATTTAACAAAGGGATTTGAACCAAAGATTTGTCATTTTTACTGATACTTTGTATTCATTTCAAATTTAAATGAACTTAAATTAAAACCAGAAATTGCTGGAAACACTCATCAGTTCAGGCAGCATCTACAGAGAGAGAAGTAGAGTTAATTGATGACTTCATCTGAAATTGCTGCCTTCCTGTTTAACTTCCTCCTCAAGTGGAACATCTTCTCTGGCCCTTCAAATAATTGGTCACTGTTTTTATTTCCCTGCAACAACTTTTTGAGTACCTTAAAGTTATGCAAAACTTCTCTTCGGATGAAGGTTGTAGCTGAAATTAGTTTTCCAGATCTTGAAGCATGTTTGCTTATAAATTAGATCTGTGGTGTCTCAGTTCAGTTATCAAACCCTTCCTGTGGGAAGTTCCTGGTTGGGCCTAGAGCTCACTTTTCACCCATTATGTACCCAAGTGCTGCCGATTTTACAAAACAGAAAGTCAGTGCAGAGCAATTAAATCATATAGTGTTTAAAATGGAACAAAACCTGCTGTAAATAGTCCCCAAAATACCTACACACAGGTGAACAACGTGCTGTACGTTATCTCATCAGATATTAGTAGTTGCATTGAGGGAAACTAAAACTTCAATGCTATTTGACTTTATGATTTTAGTAAACTTCAAGCCATATGTGATTCCAAAGGAAATTTTCTGGAGAGATATTGAGAGGCTGTTTTGTTTGTTTGTCCTGTATCTTGCAGGACCTTCTGTATTTGAAAGGAAGGATATTTCTCCCACATGATTTCATAAATTTACTGTATAACCACAAGACCATAGAAGCAGACCCAGAGACAAATTCAAGACAACCATAATTCTGCAAAAAAAGATTAGTTTACCAAGTATCTAAAACTACACTTTCTAGAGGAAAGGAGTCATAGATCCTCTCAATCTGTAAGGTTCTCTTTGATATGTCTACTTAATAGAAAAGCTTTAATAATCAATTTATGACCCATAGATCATGATTTTCCCTAGTAGATTTCTCTACTTTTTCTGAAAAAGGGTCTCACTCCAAAACGTTGACTATTTACTCTTTTCCACAGATGCTGCCTGACCTGCTGAGTTCCTCCAGCATTTTGTGTGTGTTGGTTCCATTTTTCTTTCATCCATGTGCCTATTTAAATAGAGTCACTGAAAAGTCCCTAATGTATCTGTTTCTATCACCATCCCAGCAATGTGTTCCACGTACACACTACTCTTTGTGTAAAATAAAACACCTCTGACATCCCTCCTTTCCTCAAATTAAAATAAAATTATGTCCTCTTAATTTAACCATTTCCACCCTGGGAAAAGGTGCTGATTGCCCACTCTGTTGTGCCTCTTATCTTCTTATAAGCACATGAGATGCTGCAGGTGCTGGAAATCCAGAGTAACACACACAATATGCTGGAGGATCTCAACATGGTAGAGGGTTAAAGAGTTGACATTTTGGGCCAGACCCTTCACCAGGCCTGGAAAGGAATGGTAAGAAGGTGGGTAGGAGGGAAAGGAATGCAAGCTAGAAGGTGATGGGTGAAACCAAGTGAGGGGGAAAGTAGGTGGGTGGACCACTTAGTGCCTCTATCAAGTCACCTCTCATCCTCATTTGCTCCAAAGAAAAAGGCCCCAAATCTCTGAACCTTTCCTCATAAGACATGCTGTCTAATCCAGGCAGCATCCTGGTAAATTTCCTCTGCACTCTCTCTGAAGCATCCACATTCTTCCTATAATTAAGCAATCAGAACTGAATGCAAAATTCCAAGTGTGGTCTAACCAGAGTTTCACTGAGCTACCTCTTGCGTAGGGAACTCCAAAGATTCACAATCCTCCAGGTGAAGGTATTTCTCCTCAGCTCTGTCTAAAACGGCCAACTCCTTACTCTGAGCTTACAAACAGGGTAAATATCTTACCAGCAACAGACCTGTTTCACCCTTTAATAATTTTGCACCTTTTGATGAGATTTTCTCTCCTTCTTCTAAACTCTAGAAAACACAGTCCCAGTCTTCCCAATTGTCCTTTCCCGATTGCAAATCCACTAATCCAGGCACCAGTCTCGTCATGGTATTGTAGTGGGGAGCATAACACTACTGCTGCACCAGCAATTGCGAGCTTGTATGTTTTCCTCGTGACCATGTAGATTCCCTCCGGGTGTTCCGGTTTTCTCACACATTCCAAAGATGTACCGATTACGTGGATAATTGTTCACAGGGGTATAATTGGGCAGCGTGGGGTTGTTGGGCTAGAAGGTCCTGTATCTCTAAATTTAAAAAAAAAATTAAAATTAAATACTGGGCTATAACAAAGCAGTGAAACTGGAAGGTAGATCTTATATTGTTCTCTAGACCCTCAGAATTGCACATGAAATAGGAACTATGATTTCTCCCAAACCACGGATTGCAACACACAGTTTTAGATGCTTGACATCACTTGGCAGTAAAGCATGCCCTTGGGCCCACAGCATTCATTCAGACTATTAGTTACCCATCTTGTCCTGTCTATATTTCCTCTTGCATCCTGGCAACTCACCTCTCACCAGCTTTTCTGCTACCCTCCTAGCCTAGGGACTGTTCTGCACACAAAGCCACCGTTGAAGTCACTTCAGGAGGTGTTTAATAGTTTTGGGAGGTGCTGTCAGCAAGAAGCAGGCCGCTCATCTCCTCAACCCTTCTTTACCATCAATACCATTCTTTCTGCTTTGCCTCAATTTCACTTTCCCACCCAATCCCCCATCCCTCTAAGGTATTATCTTGCTGTTCATGCAGGCCTCTGGCAACAGAGAAAACATTTTGTCTCAATCAATATCTTCTAATGGAATGTTACCACCACTTATATGCGGCTGTCAACTGAAGGCAGTGCCCAGCTCTCAGTTTATTAATGCTGTTAGCCTGGGAGCATGCTTTGTTGGAATCAGTTCATCCTGACCTTTCCACTAAATGCATCGGTAATAGGGTCCAGCTCAGAGAGTCACACAACACAGAAGCAGGCTCTTTGATCAAACTAGCCCATGCCAAGCAAGACGTCCGTCTCAGCTATCCTGTTTGCCTGGGTTTGGCCCATTGCCCTTAAAACACCTCCTATTTATGCACCTTCATCAGAGCTCAGCACATCACAGAAAGCAGCCTCCTTTCTATAGACCCTGTCTATGCTTCTCACTGCTTCAGTACAGCAGCTGGCATAATAAAAGGCCACAACCTTCTCTCTTCTCCCCCTTCCCAATGGCCACCATCATCATCATTATGTGCCACATCGTATGACTTGGTCGTTCCATGACCGTCATTGTCCTTGGCAAAATTTTCTACAGAAGTGATTTACCGTTGTCTTCTTCAAGGAGTGTCTTAACAAGACAGGTGACCCCAGCCATTATCAATATTCTTCAGAGATTGCCTGCCTGGCATCAGTGATGACATAATCAGGACCTCTGATATGTACAATGGGCAGAAGATACAAAAGCCTGAAAGCATATACCATCAGGCTGAAGGACAACTTCTATCCCCCTGTTATTGATGATTAAATAGTTCTCTGGTACAAGAAGTTAAAATCTTGGTCTCACAATCTACCTCAATACAATCTTGCAACTTATCGCTAACCTGCACTGCCCTTTTATCTACGTTGTTCTTGTTTTGCCTTGTTCTACTGCAGTACACTGTATAGTGATTGAATACTTATGAACAGTGTGCAAGAAATTCTTTTCACTGCATCTTGGTATATATGACAATAATTCAATAATTATTGATAATAACAACCAATTCTAGTTCCAATTACAATTCCTAAAACCTGTCCAAGTATCTTTATTGTACCTGCTCAAATCAAATCAAGTTTAATTATCATTCAACTATAGATGGATACAGCCGAATGAAACAGTGTTCCTCTGGGGCCAAGGTACAAAACATACACAGCACGTTCAAAGAAGCAAGAAGAAAACTAGTGACGTAAGAAAACAAATATATATTCCAAACCCTGAGTGACATGTCCCACAAATTGATGGTACAGTTCCTGGCAATAAAGCCTGTCATTCCACAGAACAAACGCAGGACGGCAGCACCAACAGGAGAGGACAGCTCCAGTCCTCAATCGAACATGAACATCACACTGCACTGCTTTCAGCATCTCCTCACTTGGACTGCAGCAGCAGGCAAGCCTGGGGTCAACCACTTCCTCAGGCAGTTCATTCCACAGGTGGAATGCCTCTCACCTTAAACTCATGAAGATCTTAATGCCACAAAAAGACTATGTACATCCGCCCTTTCGATGGCTCTCATGATTTTTTTCCAATTCTATATGACCCCATGTTCCTCGGTGCTTAAAAAAAGAAACACAATAAGTAGGGATTTAGAAAATCATAAACATTGAAGATAGAAAATAAGAGCAGCAGGAGGCTAATCAGCCCCCCTAGTATATTCCATCATCAAGTATGATCATAGATGATCATATCATACATTTATTAAAAAATTATTTATTGAGATACAGTGCAGAATAGACCCTTCTGACTCTTTGAGCCATGCCACACAGCAATCTCCCGATTTAATGCTAGCCCAATCATGGGATAATTACAATGATCAATAAACCTACCATCTGCTATATCTGTGGAACCTGGGAGGAAACTGGAGCACTTGGAGGAAACCCACGTGGTCACAGGGAGAATGTAGAAATTCCTTTCAGGCAGCAGTGGGAATTGAACCCAGGTCGCTGGTACAACAAAGCGTTGTGCTAACCACTATACCAACATGCCACCCTATATGCATATTCATATACAATACAAATTTCTCCCCATATGCCTTGATCCCTCTAGCACCGAGAATTATACATCATATTTAGCAAGGTCTTTTGAGGTTGTGGAACATCTTATTTGTGCTGTTTTTGTTTAAGTGGGGTTGTTGCATTAAGAGACCATTTTAGGTGTTTCTGTTTGAATTTTGCACTTGAGACATTCTGGGTTAAAATTCTAGGGCCGCAGAAGATTCAGCTAAAAACAGAATTAGTTATTCCAGCTGCATCTTCCAAATAAAGATCCTACAAAATTGTAATCTTCAGTGATTTAAGGCAATCAATATCATTCCGAGTTCTTCAGAAATGTATCAGTTGTTGTGCTTACTTTCTTCTCTACCTCAGCCTTTGAATGTAAATAGAATCACGCTGTATTGGATTTAATAAGGAGGATAAATTCTCAATCTCCCAAACCACTGAAACCACATGGCTGTTTTGCCCTTTCTCCTTCTAAGAAGTCAAGTAATTATTGTCCCTGTTTCCTCTTTAACTCTGTTGTGACGCTTTTGGTTCCAAGAGCCGTAACATTAGTTATGATATACTTTGGGCAATTTTATGTGCTCATCTATCATGGCAAGTTCACACTAAAGTGCCTCCAGCTTCCTGTGAGAGATGGGAAGGGAGTGAAAAACAGTAATAAAGGGAGAGACAGAGAAAGAGAGAGAGAGACAGAGAGAGAAAGAGGAGTGAAGAGAACATGAAAGGGGGATATAGAGTGAGATGATGAGGGAGAGAAGAAAGATTGGTTCTTTCAGTCCCATTAGTCTATTCCATCACTTAATATGATCAGGGATGAATTTACTGTACATGCTTAGCCCCTTGATCCAACTTTCTCCCATACTCCTTGATCCCTTCAACACTGAGAGCAGTACCTTTAGCAAGAGAGGGAAAGGAGAATGGTTGTTTGTGAAAGAAACACAGAATGCTGGAGATATTCACCAGCACCTGTGAAGAGAAGATCAGAGTTTCGCATCAATGACCATTCACACATTTCTTGCTCCATGTTCAGATTTCCAGCATTTACAGCTTTCTGTTTCTGATTTCTCCTGAGTTTCACATGTTAAAAACTGCACAAAAGTGGGACTAGAATATTATGTATGGAATCTAGAAAAACAGCCAGCCAGTTCTCATGGCCTATCACAGGTGACTAACCAGGCAGATGATGGTAACTTGCAGATCTCAGTTTCAACACATCAAATAAAATGCAGGAAAGAGAATTGCTTAATACATGCACTAGGAAACTCTAATCCCCAGGGACTGCATGGTTTCTTCTAACTGTAGGGAGAATCGAATAGATCTCCAAGCCTTAAAATCAAATCAAGTTCAATCAATGTTTCCAGGCTAAATGGAGTTGGAGTTTTTTCTTATTGCAAGATCCTTTCCCACTTCCCAGTGGTACAGTGCTTTAATCTATTAAGCTCTTGTCTCCTATCACATCCCTACCTCCACCAATAGGAAATGTCCAGGACAGCTTGCATCTAAAGGCCTTACACTTGCCCATTATCTCTAGCTGCTTGGGGCTCCTGGGCACAAACAGAATTTCTCATTATGTGCCCTCCACAGCTAGACACTCTGATCAAATCTGCAGGGAGTTTCTCTTTTACCCAAATTGATTGGTGTGCTGACAGTTCAGATTTCATCAAAATCAACTGAAATTGCATACCAGTTGGAGTGGTAAATCCCTGTCAAATCAAGCGTATATAATCATAGAAATTGCAGCACAGGAGGAGGACATTCTGCCCAGTCTGTCTGTGCTGGCCAATAGCGGGCCAACACTACCAGAAGTATCAGCGAGTCATACAGCTTGGAAACACACCCTTCTGTCCATTAAGGTCGTGCCAATTATCCAGCACTCATTTATACTAACCCTACACTATTCTCACTTAGTAATCTGAAATTGACCATAGATATAGGAGCAGAATTAGGCCATTTGGCCTATCGAGTCTGATACGCCATTTCATCATGTCTGATCCAATTTCCCTCTCAGCCGCACTCTCTGGCTAAAGAAATTCTTCCTCATCTCCTTTCTAAAAGGATATCCCTCTAATCTGAATCTGTATCCTCTGGTCTTAGACTAAAACTGCTCACAATACTCCAAGGGAGGCCTCACCAGTGCTTTATAAAGTTGCAATACTACATCCTTGCTTATAGGCAACTTCTGCGACCTCTCTTGCGCCAAACTGTACCAGTTTCTGCCGTTCCTTTGTATTCATCAGCTGTATGGAGACAGGGAGCTTGCTGCATAGGCAACAGCTTATTCTCCATATCATACTGCCCTGGCTTCATACTTGCATATCATGTAGACAGTCGGGACGCAACAGCTGTAATCAATCCCATCCAACCGAGGACTGTCCCTCCACATCGGGAGAATGTGTGTCAGCCCTGCTGCTGCTTCCATTTGCCAGTCTGTACATGAAGACACCACCCAGTCTTCATCGGCCAGTAGGGTTCACTAGCCACTCGTTCTGGACTCATCACCTGCTGCCTATTTAACCCCAATTCTCATTCACAGTACTTGTTCACTCATCGAACAAGCTGGCATCAATGCCCGCTTTCACTCTCCCTGTCTAAAGCTTACCTCATTACTTGTGTTTAGTTTCTGTTCTGTTTTGTTTTATGGCCCCTCATAGCTTCTTACTTTGCAGTCTATTAGTAAATTTATCATTCACCAATGAATAGTTCCTGCTGCTCTGTACATTTCATGACAGGATATCTGGAGATGTAAAATCATATAGGGTCAATATACAGAGTCACTTTTTCCCAGGGTTTGGGAATCAAGAGTTAAGAGTTAAACAGTCATAGATTTAAGAGAGAGAGAGTGAGAGAGTGAGAGAGTGAGTGAGTGAGTGTGAGTGTGTGTGTGTGTGTGTGTGTGTGTGTGTGTGTGTGTGTGTGTGTGTGTGTGTGTGTGTGTGTCTTGGAGGGGTGGGGTGTGGAGATATAATTGGAACCCGAGGGACAACGTTTTCACCCAGAGAGTGGTCTGTATATGGACAGAGCTGTCATGGAAAATGTTTGAGAAAGGTATATTAATAACATTTGAAAGATACCTGGGCAGGTATTGCATATGGACAGAGCTGTCATGGAAAATGTTTGAGAAAGGTATATTAATAACATTTGAAAGACACCTGGGCAGATATTGTATATGGACAGAGCTGTCATGGAAAATGTTTGAGAAAGGTATATTAATAACATTTGAAAGACACCTGGGCAGGTATTGTATATGGACAGAGCTGTCATGGAAAATGTTTGAGAAAGGTATATTAATAACATTTGAAAGACACCTGGGCAGATATTGTATATGGACAGAGCTGTCATAGAAAATGTTTGAGAAAGGTATATTAATAACATTTGAAAGACACCTGGGCAGGTATTGTATATGGACAGAGCTGTCATGGAAAATGTTTGAGAAAGGTATATTAATAACATTCGAAAGACACCTGGGCAGGTATTGTATATGGACAGAGCTGTCATGGAAAATGTTTGAGAAAGGTATATTAATAACATTTGAAAGACACCTGGGCTGGTACTGTTTATGGACAGAGCTGTCATGGAAAATGTTTGAGGAAGGTATATTAATAACATTTGAAAGACACCTGGGCAGGTATTGTATATGGACAGAGCTGTCATGGAAAATGTTTGAGAAAGGTATATTAATAACATTTGAAAGACACCTGGGCTGGTACTGTTTATGGACAGAGCTGTCATGGAAAATGTTTGAGGAAGGTATATTAATAACATTTGAAAGACACCTGGGCAGGTACTGCATATGGAAATGTTTAGAGGCTAATAGGCCAAACATAGAGAATTTGGACTAGCTTTGGTGGGACTTTGGTTGGTATGGGCCTTTTGGGCCAAATGGCCTGATTATGTTTAATTACTCTGTACTATTTTGATATATTTAAAGAAAAACAGACTGCAGAATATAGTATTCCAGTTACAGAGACAGCAGTTCTTCCTGGAATTCCATGAACATCCTTTAGATTCTGCACACTCGTACACTCCAAGGGCAAGTCACAGTGATGTGAACCTATGAGGTCTTTGGGATGTGGGAGGAAACCGGAGCACACAGAGACAACGTCCACACAGACAGCACCAGAGGTGGCTCAGTGAAGCTAGAAAGCAGCAGTTCTGTTCTCTTCACTAAGTGTCTACACTGCCTAAGCTTACACATTTCTGCGTACCATTTCTGTTTGTTTTGACCACCACTTCAAACTCATGTCCTCTTGTTTTTGGACTTTCTATCAGGGAAAACATCTACCTGATCACAATCTAGATTTTCCACATCTCCTGCAAGCCTTCTCTCAGCTTCCATTCTTAATTCCAGCTTCTCATGTCTTTTTGCAGAACTGATGTCAATCATCCCTTGTACCAAATCCCTAATTCCCCTTAGTTCTTGCAACTCTTCTGAAATGATTCCATCCAGATTTGGACATAGTGCTGTAGTGATTTATAAAGATTTAGCATTAATTTCCATGCTTTTTGTGTACAGATCCTCTATTAATAAAGTTGATGAATACCATATTCTTTTTAACATCTACCTAGTCTGCCTTGCCATCTATCCAGATTTGGGTATGCTTTTCTATTCCAACTCAAAACAGTACTGTTCATTCATATCAACTCTCTGTATTCTTCCTACTGATAGAGATCATTTCACACCCTGTCCCACAATCTTATCGCCCATACTAATTCCTGAAATTTGTTCCTACCCTCTTTAATGTGCACTCTATTTCTGGTTTTTGGATTTTTGCATACTTAGTCATTAGTATATAGAGCAGGAGAGTCATAGTGACTTAGAGCATGCAAACAGTCTTTTCGGCCCAATTCATTCATGCCCACTGAGTTGCTCAGCAAGTTGGTTCCATCTGCCCGTGTTTGTCTGTTGCCCTCAAAACCTCTTCTATGTATGTAAAATGAATTTATAAATGTTGTTAATGCGCATGCCTCCAACTCTATTTAGGTTTCTCACCCCAGCTCACACCACTGTTTGTAAGTGATAAAGATGTCCGCAAGTCCTTTTTAAATTGCTTGCCTCTGACCTTAAACCTATGCCATCTTGTATTAGCATGCACACACTGGGAAAGGTTCATGCATTTTTTTATGTTTTAAATTTTATTGAGATAAAAGGCCGAACAGGCCCTTCTGCCCCTTTGAGCCATGTGGCCCAGCACTCCCCGGTTTAATCCCAGCCTAATCTTGGGACAATTTATACTGACCAACTAAACTACCAACCAGTAGGTCTTTGGGCTGTGGGAGGAAACTGGATCAGCCAGAGAGAACCCATATGGTCACAGGGAGAATGTACAAAGTCCTTAGAAACAGCAGCTAGAATTGAACCTGGATCACCTATGCTGCTAGCCTCTGTGCTGACCCTGTCTGTGCAGCTATCTTATGTACCTTTGTCTGATCATCCTTCCATTCTCTACATTCCAGAGGATGAAGTCTTAGCTTGCATAACTTCTCCTTATAATTCAGGCCCACAAGTTCAGGTAATGCCCTGATATATTTTGTCTGCATTCTTTCCAGTTTAGAATCATCATTGCTAACATAAGGTGACCAAAACTGTACACAGTACTCCAACAAGCCTCATCAACATCATATTTAGAAATATCTGAAATATATAAATACCTCTCCTGTGATGTTCCTTCAATATTTTTCTACGTTAATTGTGCTGTACACTTAGAGGCCACTTTATTGGGTACACTTGCTCATTAATAAAAAAAACTAATCAGCTTTTCATGTTGCAGCATCTCAATGCATAAAAGCATGCAGGCATGGTCAAGAGGTTCAGTTGCTGTTCAAGCAAAATGGCAGAATGGGGAAGAAATGTGACCTAAATGGCTTTGATTGTGGAATGAATGTTGGTGCCAGATGGGGTAGTTTGAGTATCTCAGAAACTGCTGATCTCCTGGGATTTTCACTCACAACAGTCTCAACAGTTTACAGAGAATGGTGTGAAAAAAGAAATAAAAACCTCAAGTGAGCAGTGGTTCTGTGGGCAAAAGCACCTTGTTAATGAGATTGGTCAAACTGGTTCAAGCTGAGAGGAAGGCGACAGTAACTCAAATAACCACAAATTACAACAGAGGTGTGCAGAGGAGCATCTCTGAATGTGCATCATTTTGAGCCTTGATGGGCTACAGCAGCAGAAGACCATGGACATTCACTCAATATTCAACAAATACTCATTTTATTGGGTACAGGAGATACCCAGTAAAGTGGCCACTGAGTGTATACAGTATATTCAGTCTGGGTAGCCTCCAACCTGATGGCATAAATATTGATTTCCCCTTCTGGTTAAAAAAAAATCCCTCCCCCTCCCTTCTTCTATTCCCCACTCAGGCATTTTACCTCTTCTTATCTGCCTACCACATTCACTGGGACCCCTCCTCCTTCCCTCTCCCCCATGGTTTGCTCTCCTCTCCCATCAGATTCTTTCCACTCCAGCTCTTTAACCTTTCCACACACCTATCTTCACCTATCACCTTCTAGCTAGTCTCTTTCCCCACCAGCCACATTTATTTCTGGCGTCTTCCCCCTTCCTTTCCAGTCCAGATGAAGGGTCTAAACCTGAAATATTGACGGTTTATTCCTCCCCACAGAAGCTGCCTGACCTGCTGAGCATTCTGTGCCTGGCGCCCTACATCCAGATAGAATGCTTTCACTGGTCTGATGATAAAAATTGTTAAGGGTTAGCGAGGACATGCCATTTTTCATTTTAAAGATTTCCAGAACTGTATCCCTAGTAATGGTCCCCAACTCTTCCTCCATTACCTTGATAACTGCATTGGTGCTGCTTCATGTACCCATGCTGAGCTTGTTAATTTCATCAACTTTGACTCTAACTTCCACCCACCCCTTAAATTCACTTGGTCCATTTCTGACACCTCCCTCCCCTTTCTTGATCTCTCTGTCTCCATCTCTGGAGACAAACTGTTGACTGACAACTTTTATAAATCTACCGATTCTCATGGTTACCTTGACTGTCCCTCTTCCCACCCTGTCTCCTGTATAAATGCTATTCCCTTTTTTCAGTTCCTCCATCTCCACAGCATCTGTTCCCAGATTTTCATTTCCAGGACATTAGAAATATCCTCCTTCTCCTAAGAGCAGGGTTTCCATTCCTCCACCATTGATGCTGCCCTCACCTGCTTTTCCTCCATTACCCGAATATCTGCATTCACCTCATCTTTCCGCCAGCTCATCAGTGGTAGAGTTCCTCTTGTCCTTACCTACCACCCTATGAGCCTCTGAAACTATCAGATCATTCTCTGCAACTTCTGCCATCTCCAAAGGGATCCTACCACCAGACACATCTTTACCTCTCCTCCTCTCTCCGCTTTCTGCAGGGGTAACTCCCCCTGTGATTCCCTGGTCCATTCATCCTTCCTGACTAATCTCCCTCCCGGCATTTATTCCTGCAAGGAGCAGAAGTGATACACCTGCCTAATCACCTCCACCCTCTCCCCAGACAGTCCTTCCAGGTGAGGCAACATTTCACCTGTGAATCTTCTGGTGTTGTCTATTGTGCCCAGTGTTCCTGAAGCAGCCTCCTCTACAATGGTGAGACCTGTTATAAACTGGGAGACCACTTCATTGAACACCTCTGTTCCATCCGCCAGAAGTGGAACTTTCTGGTGGCCAAACATTTAACTTCCGATTCCCATTCTGAAACATTAGTCCATGGCCTCCTCTTCCGCCACAATGAGGCCACCTTCAGGATGGAGAAGCAACACCGTACATACATGTGCGTTTTGTTGTTAAAGAGAGTTCTTAATTCTCATCTATTGAGAATATAGCTGAAAAATTCTGGACAATCTAAACCCTGAGAGTTCAGCACAGCCCCTACATTGTGTCCGTAATCACCATGCTGTTATTCCCTGTAGTTTTGTTTTGAAAACAAGCTCATTGTCCAGATAATCCGTGTTAAGAGGCTTTGCAGAGCTAAATATTGGTGAGAGCTCCATGTGGTTTTTCAAATCTGTTCAACTTCTCTCTCCAATGACCTTGAAAACGGTAAAACCTACTATTTTTTCCTACTGGTTAGGTTGAATATAACTGTGTCTTTTCAGTAACCAACTCAGAAGTCACAATCCAAGGAACTTAAATATAACTCCAAGCAGAGTTCAACATACCCGCAGTCTGATGCACTAAAAGCATGAACCTCCAGGCTGAAGAGCAGTTTCAAACCTGCTGTTATAAGACTTTTGAATGGGCAGTACAGTAGCACAGCAGATAGCTCAACTGCTTCACAGAACCAGTGACTACTGATCAGGATCCAATTCCCACCGCTCTCTGCACTGAATTTGGTCTCCCGGTGTCTGCGTGGGTTTCCTGATTTCCTCCTACAATTAGGGTGAGTAAGTTATGAGCAAGCTACAGTGCACCAGGATTAAGGCAACATTTGTGGGCTCTACCCAGCTCAATCCTGTCTGATCTGATTTGACGAAAATTGTGCATTTCATTGTAAATCTAATCCTTTAAAAATTCAATCATTTTTCTGGCTCTCTAATGTGTTAAGATTAACTCTTGACCTCATAATCTACCTCATTGTGACCTCGTACCTTATTGTCTGCCTGCACTGAACGTTCTCGAGAACTGTGTTACTTAATTCTGCATTCTGTATTTGCTTTACCTTGTAAGACCTCAATGCATTATATAATGACTTGGTGTGTATGCAAGACAATCTTTTCACTGTATCTTGGTACATGTGACAATACAATATCAATTTTGAACGGTCAGTGTTCCTTCTCACCCAAGCCCCCACAACTTCTCTCCCCCGTTGAGCAGAATGGTGATCTGGACTCCTCCAGCTCACTGATGTTCAATTGACGCTGCCATCCAAAATCCTTCTATGATATGTCTACTTGCCTCGGCAGCTCTCCTGCCACTAGCTTGGAGGACTCAGTGGAGCTGACATGGAGAGAATGCTTCCATTAGCTGGAGAGTCTAGGACCCAAGAGCACCACCTGAGAATAAAGGCATGTCCCTTTAAACACATCAGGAAGAATTTCTTCAGCCATAGGATGGTGATTCTGTGGAATTTATTGCCATATGAGAACTATGTTTGGATTTATTTAGGCAGAGATTGATGAGTTCTTGATTGCTAAAGGGGTTAAAGGTGATGAGTCAAGAGAATGGGATTGAAAAATAACTCCCATGAGTAAATAGTGGAGCTATCTTGATGGACAAAGTGCCCTTACTCTGCTCCTATACTCATGGTTTTGTGACATTATGTTAAATTTACTCGTGGCCTAAAGGCCCATAAACCAGTCCTCATTGAAGGATCAGAGTGGAGAGGGTTAGCAACTTTAAATTCTTAGGTGTTACGAATTCAGAGGGCCTGTCCTGAGCCCAATGCATAAGTACAATTGTGAAGGAAGCTCAGCAGCACCTCTGCTTCCTGAGGAGTCTGCAGAGATTTGGCATGATATCTAAAACTTCCACAAACTTCTATAGATCAGCGGTGGAGAGTGTATTGACTGGCTGCATCATGGCCTGGTATGGAAACACCAATGCCTTTGAATGGAAAATCCTACGAAAGGTAGTGATTGGCCCAGAACATCATGGGTAAAGCCCTCCCAACCACTGAGCACGTCTACATGAAATTAGTAGGAAAGCAGCATCCAACATCAGAGATCCTCACCACCAGCCTATGTTTTTTTTTCTCACTGCTGCCATCAGGTAGAAGATACAAGAACCTCAGGATTTACATCACCAGGTTCAAGAACAGTTACTACTCCTCAGTTATCAGGTTCCTGAGCAAAGGGGTAACTACACTCACTTGCCCATCCATTGAGAAGTTCCCACAACCAACAATCTCACTTTCAGGACTCTTTATTTTGTTATTTCATGTTCTCATTACTTACTGCTATTTATTTATATTTACATTTGCACAGTTTGTTGTCTTTTGCACTCTAGTTGATCTTTCATTGATCCTGGTTACCATTCTATAGGTTTACTGAGTATGCCCACAGGAAAATGAATCTTGGGCTTGATTATGGTAACATATATGTATGTAACTCTTGGGTTGGCTAGCGGCTTACTATAGGGGGTGATGGTCCCCAGCCCGGCCAAACTTAAGAAATCTTGTTTGAGTGGATGCTGCGCGATGTGCCCGCTGTTATAAATCAGTACCATGAAATAACAAACAGTACACAATATGTGATTAAACGAGTGAGCTTTATAATTCTTAACTTGACTATATGGTTATTAAGAAACAAAAAAAAAAGAAAAGGGAGCATTCTCATGAAACAGTCTAATGCGCCACATTGGAGCTCATTGATAAGGCAGTTCGTCCACCATCAACCTCCTCCGATCATTACTGACCTTCGGACCCTCACTCCAAGGCAACTCTGTCCAGCGGTCTACCGACTCTCTTCATTCACGTCTTCTCTCCTCATTTCTCCCCATTAAAGACAGCGAATTCCTGGCTCCCAGTCACACGAGAAAGAACAACATTCCGCTCATTGGCTAACATGCCCTGTTATCGCTAGTCACAACCCAAACATTGCTGCTACAGAGAAACCATTACCTCAGCAGTGAACCATTACAGAGAGGCCATTACATTAGCAGTGATAGCAGTGAAACCTTACATCATGTTACATGTACTTAGTTAATAAAGTTTACTTTGAACTCAGATTGTATAGCAGGGATATAAACTGATCCAGGCTGGAGTCTGTGCTTTGTGTAAGACTCCTTCAACACTTCTGCCAACTTCATAACTTACAACAAAGGTTGTAAACCTTAAAGCAGAAATTGATAGGTTCTTAATTAATAAGGATGTCTAAGGTTATGGGGAGAAGGCAGGTAAAATTATGTTGAGAGGGAAAATAAATCAGCCATGATTAAATGGTCAGCTGACTCGATGGGCTGAATGGCCTAATTTTACTCCTAACATCACCCTGGGTCAAACACGATGATCAGATTCTATCACATGATTAGCTAGCCTTTGTATGGAGAGAAGGAACAAGGAGATGTGTAGAGGGAGGTGCAAAAAGCGTGGGAGGAAAGAGTTGTACATTACAAAAACCTCTTTAAGGATCACTAGCTATATTGTTCAAGACCCAGTTAAGCAGAAAGGGCTTAATCCCAACTGTACTCCAACTGTATGCCACTCTGTATACCATTGCCCCAAGGAACCAGGTCCACTGTGGCAGGGAAGGTGGAGTGTGGTGGAAAAGATAGAGGGTGGAGGGTGGAAGTTAGAGGGAGGAAGATGGAGGATAGAGGGGTGTGGATGGAAGGTGGAGGATGCACGGTGGAGGGTGGAGATTGGAGAATGGAGTGTGGATGAAGAAGGGTGGAGGGTGAGGGGTAGAGAGTGGAAGGTGGAGTGTGGAGGATGGAGGGTGGAAGGTGGAGTATGGAGGGTGAAAGATGGAGGAAGGAGGGTAGAGGGTGGAGTGTGGAACAAGGAGGGTGGGGGTGGAGGGTGGAATGTGGGGGTGGAGTCTGGGGGATGGAGGGTGTCTTTGACAGGATAAAACCAGGGTAGCCATGGGAATAATCTGTGCATAAGGTTAATGAATGAATGGGTGAAGTTTAGAGAGTAAAAAAATTGACAATAGAGAGAGAATGAAGGGGGATTTGATAGAGGTGTACAGAATTAGGAGGGGTACAGATAGGGTAAATGTAAGCACACTCTTTCTGCTGGGTGAGACTGGAAATAAAGGTCATGAGTTAAGGGTGAAATGTTTAAGTGGAACGTGAGTGGAACCTTTTTCAGTCAGAGTGTGGAATGAGCTGCCAGCAGAAGTGGGGGATGTGGTTTCAATTTCAATATTTAAGAGAAATTTGGATGGGAGGGATATTTTTTATTTTATTTATGATACAGATTGGAGTAGATCCCTGGCCCTTCAAGCAACACCACCCCAGCAACCCCCAACACCCCAATTACAGGACAATTTACAATGACCAGTCAGTCTTTGGACTGAGCACCTGTGGAGATCCCACACGTTCCATGGAGAGGACATACACAGACTTGTTACAGAGCTCTGAGCTCCAGAATGTGCTAACCTGTAATAGTGCGGCACAAACTGCTAAGCCACTGTCGTGCTCAAAGTGAAGGACTATGGTCTGGGTGCAGGTTGATGAGAGTAGGCAGAATAATAGTTTAGCATGGACTGGATGGGCCAAAAGGCCTGTTTCTGCACTTTAGAAACTCTAAAAGAATTTGGTAGTTGCTCAAAGCAGAGCAGGAAGAACTGCCTGGCAGACCATGTTCCCAGAGAGAGTGAAAAGGAAAAGAAAAACAAAAAAAACGACCTGCCAGTGGCAAACAAATTATGCTCAGTTAACTCTAATTGTGGCACAAAGTGACTCCTTGGTTTGCTGCCATATAATTACTAAAGAGTGTGAAATCTGGAAAACAAGATTGACTGGAACTGGATGGCTGAGCAATCTGCAGGGTCTTCTCACCCAGATGCTAATGAAAGTGAGGCTCATCCTTTATCAGCAACTTTGACGATAGTAAATGATATTGTGTAATTCATTATGAAGTGTTAGTGAAATTTGCTTCATTGACTTTTGGAGATACTATATATCATAATTCGAATCACTAAACCTTTCTGAATAAGGATAGATGTAATGGGCTGACTTGGTGTCAATATAACTTGTGCTTGAATTCAATTTTATTTATTTATTGAGATGCAGTGTAGAATAACCCTTCCAGACTTTCGAGCTGCGTCACCCAGCATCCCCCAATTTACCCCTAGCCTAATCGTAGTACAATCTACCAACTGGAATATCTTTGGACTGTGGGACGGAACCGGAGTTGCCGTTTCATGTGTAATTGTGAGGGTCTGGAGAACAATCCAAGCTCTATCTTGCACTTTTGCAGCTTTGTTATAGCCCAGTATTTTATTTTAGTTTTATTTAGAGATACAACATGGTAACAGGTCCTTCCAGCCCAATGGCCCCACACTGCCCAATTACCATGTGACCAATTAATCTACTAATCCGTACATCTTTGGAATGTCGGAGGAAATCTGAGCAATCCCACACAGTTATGGGGAGAACATACAAACCCCTTACAAGACGCTGGTTCTGTAAAGCATTGTGTTGACCAGTGCATTACTGTGCCCTGTGAAAATTTATAATCTTTCAATGTAAATAGTCTCTACTTCCTCTTGGAACCATTTGTGAAATAAAGAATGTCGATAAATTGAACTACTGATTAAATTTCACTGCTGATTTGAACAATCAAAAGAACAAGGATTGCTCAGGGTGGCCCGTAAATGTTGGCAAGCCTCTGGCACCAACATAGCCGGGGCACAACTGCTCACAGTCACCAATCCATGCTGATATTTAAAGAACATTTGGGACAGGTACATAAATAGGAAATGTTCAGAAGGATTTGAGACAAATGTAGGCAAAAGGGAAGAAATGCCACGGATGTGTCGAATTACTTCATCCCCCTGAGGAAATAGGGGCATTGGTGAGCATTTTTGGCTTTGATATCAACGCAGTTAGACCAGGACAGGCCATAGTGATGTTCACACCTAGGAACATGAGTACAGTCTGCGCTGAAGATCAGATGTGACATATTGAACCATCCACCCCTGTCTTGGACTCAGCAGTCAGCCTAGATGCAGTTCCTGAAGGTACTATTGACCCCACATTTGGGGACCCTCAGCATTTTGCCAGCCAGCAAGATAAGAGAAAAAGACACAGAAGCAGAATTAGGCCATTTGGCCCATCAAGACTGCTCTCCCATTTCATCACAGCTTATCTCTCTCAATCTATTCTCTTGTCTTCTCGCCATAACCTTTCACTCCCCAACTAATCTAGAACCTATCAACCTCTACCCTAAATACACCCAATGACCTAGCCTCCACTGGCATTGAATTCCACCCTCTGGCTAAAGAAATTCCTCCTCATCTCCATCCCAAATGGAAATCCCTTTGATTTGAGGCTGTCCCTTGGTTTGAAGCTTCCCCATATGAAACATTCACTGTATCTAGTCCCTTCAATATTCAAAGAAATCCTTCCTCATTCTTCTAAATTCCAGCAAGTAAATGCCCAGAGCTGTCAATCACTTCTCATATGGTAAGACTTTCATTCCCGTGAACCTTCTCCGATCCCGATCCAATATTGGCACATCCTTTCTTAAATAAGAGGCCCAAAACTTCTCACAATAATCCAGGTGAGGTCTCACCAGTGCCTTACAAAGCCTCAGCATTAAATCCTTTCATCTACTGTATATTCTAGTCCTCTCAAAATCAATGCTAACACTGCATTTGCCTTCCTCAGCACCAACTCAACCTGCAAGTTAACCTTTAGGGAATCTTGCATGAGGATTCCCAAGTTCCTTTGTACCTCAGATTTTTGAATTTTCATCCCATTGAGAGAATAGTCTGTCCTTTTATACCTTCTATCAAGTGCATGACCATACACTTCCCAACTCTGTATTCCATTTGCTACTTCTTTGCACATTCTCCTGATCTGTGCAAGTCCTTCTGCAGGCTTCCTGCTATCTCAATACTACCTGCCCCTCCACCTTTCTTTGTATCATCCACAATGCTATCAATTCCATCATCCAAGTCATTGACATATAATGTAAAAAGTTGTGGTCCCAACACAGACCCTCGTGGAACACCATTAGTCACCCAACAACCAATCAGAAAAGGCTCCCTTTATTCCCACTTTTTGTCTCCTACTAGTCACCCATTGCTTTATCCATGCTAGTATCTTTCCTATAATACCTTGGGCTCTTATCTTGTTAAGCAGCCTCATATGTGGCACCTTTTCAAAGGCCTCCTGAAAGTCCAAGCACACAACATCCACCAATTCTCCTTTGTCTATCCTTCTTGTTATTTCCTCAAATAAGTTGAACAGATTTGTCGGGCAAGATTTTACCTCAAGGAAAACATGCTGACTTTTGCCTATTTCATCATGTGCTTTCAAGTGCCCCGAAACTACAACCTTAACAATTGACTTCAACATCCTCCCAACCACTGAAGTCAGGCTAACTGGCCTATAATTTCTCTCCCTTCTTGAAGAGTGAAGTGACATTTGTAATTTTCTAGACCTCCAGAACCATTCCAGAATCTATTGATTCATGAAGGGTCATTACTAATGTCTCCACAATCTCTTCAGCCACCTCTTTCAGAACCCTAAGGTGTAGACCATCTGGTCTACCTAACTTCAGACTTCCAGATTCCCAAACACATCTCTGTAGTAATAGCAACTGCATTCATTTTTGCCCCCTGACACTCTTGAACCTCCGAGATACTGCTAATGTCTTCCACAGTGAAGACTGATGCAAAATACTTCTTCAGTTCATCTTGCATTTCCTTGTCTCCCAGCATTACCTCTTTAGCATCATATCTATTTTGTCTCTCTTTTACTGTTTATGTATCTGATAAAACTCTTGGTATCCTTTTTTATATCATTGGCTAGTTTACCTTCATATTTCATCTTTTCCCCCCATGACATTTTTAGTTGCCTTCTGTTGGTTGTTAAAATTTTCCCAATCCTCTAACTTTCCCACTAATGCTTTCTCTATTATATGCCCTCTGTTTGGCTTTTATAGATAAAACATAGCACATAGAAATCTACAGCACATTACAGGCCCTTCGGCCCACAATGTTGTGCTGACCATGTAACCTACTCTAGAAACTGTCTAGAATTTCCCTAGCTCATAGCCCTCTATTTTTCTAAGCTCCATGTACCTATCTAAGAGGCTCTTAAAAGACCCTATTGTATCCACTTCCACCACCACCACCGGCAGTGCATTCCAAGCACCCACCACTCTCTGTGTGAAAAACTTACCTCTGACATCCCCTCAGTACCTATTTCCAAGCAATTTAAAACTACCCCCCTCGTGTTAGCCATTTCAGCCCTGGGAAAAAGCCTCTGGCTATCAACGCAATCAATGACCCTCATCATCTTATACATCTCTTTCGGGTCACCTCTCATCCTCTGTTGCTCCAAGGAGAAAAGACCAAGTGCACTCAACCTATTCTCATAAGGTACGCCCTCCAGTCCAGGCAATATCATTGTAAATCTCCTTTATGTTAGCTTTGACTTCCCTTGTCAGGCACAGTTGCACCATTATGCTTTTAGAATACTTTTTCTTTGTGATATATCTAACCTGCACTTTCTGAATAGCTCCTATAAACTCCAGCCATCACCACTCTACTGTTATCTCTGCTAGAATCCCCTTCCAATCAGTTTTGGCCAGCTCCTATCTCATGCCTGTGTAATTCCCTTTATTCCACTATAATACTGATATATCTGAGTTTAGCTCTCTTTCTTAAATTTCAGTGTGAATTCTATCTTATTATGATCACTGACTCTTTAGTGTTCTTTTTCCATAAGCTTCCTCATCAAATTCGCTTCATTACACAACACCCAGTCCAGAGCTGCTGATCCCCTAGTGGGCTCAAACACAATCTGCACTAAAAAGCTATTCTACAAATTCCCTCTCTTGGGATCCAGCACCAACCTGATTCTCTCAATCTTCCTACATATATTGAAATCCCCCATGACTATCATAATACAGGTCAACAATCCCTCATCCAAAATCCTTGGGGCCAGTTGCATTTCGGAATTCAGAATTTTTCGGATTTCAGAAAATTAATAATTATATTGATAATTAACCTGTCTCAGTGCAGGTGGACTTTAAGACCCAGGGGAGCTCCGGACCTACGCACATCCTCCCGTATACTTTAAATAATCTCTAGATTACTTATAATACCTAATATAATGTAAATGCTTTGTAAATAGTTGTTATACTGTATTGTTTAGGGAATAATAACAAGATAAAAAGTCTGTACATGATTAAACAGTGAGTACTGAAGAGAAAACTTCGGGGTTTTCCTGATCCTCGCTCTTTTACAAATACTATTACAGTTTATTTATAGAGTAATATACTGATAAATGAAATAGTGGGATAATTATAGACAATAAATACACTAGTACATTTTATTTCCAACAAAAACATTCAATAAGACATAAAAATATACAGCTTCAAACGAACCGAATCAAACACATGGTAAATGACTTACTGAAATAAATGTAGAACATAAATACAGTGAAATTAAGCACAAAGTCAACAGTGAACACAAAATATCAGTGAACAGCAAATGCACGTGTAACCAGTACGAGCGCTGAGCCACAACTGACATCTGGCGGCCTCTGCTGGTGCAGCCACATCACACCTGAGTGACGTCAGCTGTTGGCGTGCCAAACAAACCTTGTTACGACACACTCCACGAGAAAAACTTTGGTTTTTGGAGCTTTTCGGATTTCAGAATTTCAGATAAGGGATTGTGGACCTGTATTGCCCTTTTGACTTCCTTTTCTACCTCCTGTTATAAATTATTGCCCACATATTGACTATGGTTTGAAGGCCTGTATATAACTCTCATCAGGTTCTTTTTACCCTTGCAGTTTCCTAACTCTACTCACCAGGATTCTGCCACCTCTTTCTAAGGATTTGATTTCACATTTTATTTACAGAGCCACGTCACCCCTCTGCTTACCTGATAGTTGTTTTTGATACAATATGAATCCATGGATGTTAAGCTCCACTCCCAACTATAATAACTAGAACCTTCTTTCAGACACGACTCAGTGATGCCTACAACGCCATACCTGCCAATCTCTAACTGCACTACAAGATCATCTACTTTATTCCATATACTGAGTGCATTCAGTTGTAACACCTTCAGTCCTATATCTACCACCTTTTTTGATTTTGTTCCCATTTTGCACTGCAACTAATTGCACTAACTGCAATTTTGCCCGATCGTATGCTTGTCCTTGCAGACAGTCTCACTACACACTGCCTCTGCTTGGAAACCAGCAGCCCTATCACTGGTTCACAGACCCCTGCTAAGTTTGTTTAAACTCTCCCCAAAAATCGGAGCAAACCTGCTTAGAAGGATATTCATCCCTGTCAGGCTCAGGTGTAACCGATCCCCTTTTCCAGCTCATACCTTCCCCAGAAGAGAGTGCAATGAACCAGAAATCTGAAACCCTGCCCCCTACACCAGTGCCTCATCTGTACAATGATCCTCGCTGGTATGTGGCACAGGCAGAAATCCAGAGGTTGCAACGCTGGAGACCTGCTTTTCAGCTTCCTGAATTCTCTCTTCATGACATCCTTGCTTTTCCTACCTATGTCTCCGGTGCCAATATGTACCAAGACTTCGGGCTGCTCACGCCCCCTTTTAGAATGCCGTGGAACTGATCTGAGGCATCCCTGACCCTGGCATCTGGGAGGCAACATACCATACGGGTGTCTCTATCGCATCCACAGAATATCATCTTCACTCCTCTATGAAATCCACTGTCAGTACTGCAGTCCTCTTCTCTCCCCTTCCCTTCGGAGCCACAGGGCCAAACTCAGTGCGAGAGACCCGGTCACTGCGGGTCCCCCCATTAGGTCGTCTCCCTCAACAATATCCAAAATGGTACTATATACTTACTATCAGGAGGAATGGCCAAAGGGGTATTCTGCGCTGGCTGTCCTTCCTGTGGCTTCTGTCTAAATTCTCCTCAGTTTTCTGTATGAGCCAAAAGTCATTAAGCAGCAGCTCCAGTTCCTTAGCCCCTTCTCTGAGGAGCTGAGCCCACTGAACCCGATGTAGTTATTCGGGAAGCTGGAGCTCTGCTAGAATTCCAACATCTCACACAAATAATACAACACAGTTCCTGGATTCATTCTCACTGCGCTCATTATGTATTAACAGACTAAGAATGAGGAGTGAATAAGAAAAAAATTACCAAATGCATACCTCGCCCAAGCCCAATGAGCCAAAGCCTCATCAGCCTCACACTGGACCGTTCACACAATGGCCGCTCCAGCATCTTTCCCATTTATTTGAACCATATCTCTGTCCTTCATGAAAGAAGCTGGAGAACATTTTCTCCACTTGATTTTAATTAATATTAATGGTTCAAATAACCATTAAAGGCTAAACATGTTTAAAAATAAATGTATAATTTTTTAATTATGTTTTGTCAGCCCTCTGTCTTCAACCACTCAATTTCTTCAGCTGGTCAATAGTCTGTCTTCAGTTGCAATTTTTTCTAGCTTATCACTTTTGAAGAATGTCTGCTTGATTACGTTGGCTGCCTTCCACACTGGAGGGGTGGCTGGTTTTTGTTGTGGACTGAGCTGTATCCACAACTTGTGGTCTCTCAGATTGCACTACTATCTTTGCACCATTCTTGCACAGAGGAAGCGGTTTTCTACCTCTTTCCAGTCCTGATGAAGGGACTCGGCCCAAATGCCGACTTTTTTTTTACCACAGATGCTGCCTAACCTGCTGAGCTCCTCCAGCATTTTGTGTGTGTTACTCTGGCATCTCCAGCATTACCACCATTTTGAGGACAGTTTGGAATACTGACTTTGCTAATTGTGCTCACTTTCCTGAAGTAAAAACAAACTTTTACACTCAGTGGCCACTTTATTAGAAACTTTCTGTGCCTAATAGAGTAGCCTCTGAGTGCATGTTTGTGGCCTTCTGCTGTTGTAGCCAGTCCACTTTATGTTTCAACATACTGTATATACAGAGATTCTCTTCTGCACAGCACTGATGTAAAGTGTGGTTATTTGAGTTACTGTCACCTCTCTGTCAGCTTGAACCAGTCTGGCTATTCTCCTCTGACCTCTCTCAATAACGAGGCTTTTTTTTTGCCAACAGAAATACCTCTCTTTGGATGTATTTTTTTTTATTTTCCCACAAGAAGAAAATCCTGTGAGCTCAGGATACCGTTGTGCATGAAAGTTACAGGAAATCAGCAGTTTCTGAGATACTCAAACCATCCTGTCTGGTACCAACAATCATTCGATGGTCAAAGCCATTTAGATCACTTCTCTTCCCCATTCTGACATTTGGTCTGAACAACAACTCAACCCCTTGACCATGTCTGCATGCTTTTATGAATTGAGTTACTGCCACATGATTGGCTGATTAGATATTTGCGTTAATGAGCAGATGTACCTTATAAAGTGGTCACTGAATGTTTATTTTTTCCTAAACTTGAAAACAAACAGTAGCCAGCTAAATCCTAACTCTGAACCTCCCCATTTCATCTATCCCATCATCTTCCTTAAAAAAAAGTTCTTTAATATGAGCTCATTGGCCTAATATCTCAGTAAGTGACTCAGCAGTTTTGTTTAATTAAGGCTCCCATGGAAAAAAATGGGGATGTTTAGCAAAGCTAAGAACAGTGCAGAGGCAAGTTGTTGCAACAGAGATAGCCTGACATACTTGGCCTGTTGCTGCACTATTATTTGTCAGGAAGGTCTAGCAGTGCAGCCTTATTGCTTCAGAAACCTGACTTCAACCCTAACCTCGACTGCTGTCTGTGCAAAGTTTACACATTCTCCTCGTGACCGTATATACAAAGTTTCAGAGCAGGCTCGAGGGAATTCAGGGAGTCAAAAAAGAGGGTATGAGATGAATTTGGCATAGGATCTTCATTTATATTGAACATAAAAAGGTGACTACAGAGAAGTTAGATAATCAGGGCTGCTGATGTGTAGAGCCGTCAGAGATGACTGGTAAATTTAATATCTATTTCCCCTCAGTGTTTACCAGGGAGGATATCATGGATGGCAAAAGAAATGAAAGACCACAATCCACCAGGGCATGCCCTCTTCTCTTTGCTACCACCAAGGAGGAGGTACACACACTCAGCGATTCAGATTTCAGGGCGGACATTGAACCCATGAACCCTGCCTCACTACTTTCTTGCACTATTTAGTTAATCATTCGTAAAATATACATACAGTGGCAATAAAAGTATTCAACCCCCCCCCTGAAGATTTCATGTTTTATTGTTTTACAACATTGAATCACAGTGGATTTAATTTGCTTTTTTTGACTTTTATCAACAGAAAAAGACTCTTTCTTGTCAAAGTTAAAATAGATTTCTACAAGGTGATATAAATTAATTACAAATATAAAACACAAAATAATTGATTGCATAAGTATTCAACTCCCCCCCCCTTTAATGTGACACACCAAATTATCACTTTTGCAGCCAATTGGTTTTAGAAGGCACATAATTAGTTAAATGGAGATCACCTGTGTGCAGTCAAGATGTTTCAATTGATTGTAGTAAAAATACACCTGTATCTGGAAGGTCCAACTGCTGGTGAGTCAGCATCCTGGCAAAATCTACAGCGTGAAAACAAAGGAACACTCCAAGCAACTCTGCGAGAAGGTTGTTCAAAAGCACAAGTCAGGAGCTGGTTACTAGAAATTTTCCAAGTCACTGAAAATCCCTTGGAGTACAGTTAATTCAATCATCAAGAAATGGAAAGGATAAAGCACAGCTGCAAATCTGCAAAGAACAAGCCATCTTCAAATCTGAGTGACCGTACAAGAAAGGGGCAGGTGCTGGAGACCACCAAGAGACCTATGACAACTCTGGAGGAGTTACAATCTTCAGTGGCTGAGAAGTGAGACTACACATACAACAACTGTTGCCCGGGTGCTTCACCAGTCACAGCTTCATGGGAGAGTGGCAAAGAGAAAGCCACTGTTGGGGGAAAAAAACATGAAATTTTGGCTAGAGTTTGGCAGACTGGAAGACTCTGAAATCAGCTGGAAGTAGGTTCTATGATCTGATGAAACCAAAATTGAGCATTTTGGCCATCAGACCAAACACTATCATTAGCAAGAGCTGAACACCACACATAATCAAAAACATTCTATCCCGACTGTCAAGCATGGTGGTGGCTGCATCATTCCGTGGGGATGCTTCACTGCAGCAGGCCATGGAAGGCTTGTGAAGGTAGAGGGTAAAATGAATGCAGCAAAATACAGGGAAATCCTGGAGGAAAACCTAATGCAATCTGTAAGAGAACTGTGATTTGGGAGATTTGTTTACCAGCAAGACACTGAGTCAAAGCAAAATGTCAAAACTACACAAAAATAGCTAAAAAATAACAAAGTTAATGTTCTGCAGTGGTCAAATCAGAATCCAGACCTCAATCCAATTCAGAATTTTTGGCTGGAGTTGAAAAGGGTTGTTCACTCATGATCCCCATGCAATTTGACAGAAGCAGTTTTGCATGGAAGAATGGGGAAAGATTGCAGTGTCCAGATGTGCAAAACTGATAGAGACCTATCGACAAAGACTCAAGGCTGTAATTGCTGCCAAAGGTGCGTCTACTAAATACTGACTTGGAGGGGGTGAATACTTAGGCACTCAATCATTTTGTGTTTTATATTTGTAGTTAATTGAGATCACTTTGTAGAGATCTGTTTTCACTTTGACACAACTGAGTCATAAAATCTTTTGGAGTTTCCAGAAGAAGTTTCTGGAGTTTCTCCAAGGGCACAGATACAAGATAAGGGAGGGATTTAAGAGGATAGACAGGACAGTGGATATGGATACAAGATAAGGGAGGGATTTAAGAGGATAGACAGGACAGTGGATATGGTCTTTATGGACTTTAGTTATTCCTTTGACAGGATGTTGTCTGCCACGCTGATCAGGAACATCAAGTTGAGGTGGATTCAGAATTGCCTCATGGATAGGAGGCGATGGTTGAAGATTGAATCTTTGATTAGGTGCTCCAGGGGTCTGTGTTGGACACTTGCTGTTCATTATTTTTGTAAATGATAATGGTGTGAATGTGCATAGCACAGTTAGAAGGTTTACTGATGATACAAGACTAAACAGTCATTAGGGTATAGGAAAGACGTTATCAATCTTGAGATGGTGCAGAAGACAATTATAAGACTGCTGCCTGGACCAGGGGGCCTAAGTTATAGAGAGAGTATGGCCACTGTGGATCTTTATTCCTTGGAGCACAGGACAATGAGGTGACTTCATAGAAGCTTATTAAATGATGAGGGGAATGGACCAGGTGGATAGTCATAGCTTTTTTCCTAGGGTTGGGAAGTCTAAAACTGGAAGACACAGATGCAAGTGTGATGGCTTCTTTGTAATGCTCACTGCTGAGGTAGCGGTTTCTCTGTAGCAGCCATGTTTGGGTTATTGCTGGAGATAACAGGACTGTTAGCCAATCAGGGATTGTTGTTTTGTCTTGTGTATCTGGAAAGATGTTGGTTTCGCGGTCTTTTGTCGAGAAGAGATGAAGAGGGAAGCCGTGAGTGGAGAAAGCTGGTAGAATGTTGGACGGAGTGGACTGGGATCTGAGGGTCCGAAGGTCAGCGACGTTTGGAGGAGATTGATGGTGAAAGAATGAGTACTGAGTGAGCTCGAACTGGAACTTTGACTTTGACTTGGGCCCTTTTGTTTTGTTTATTTTCATTATTAACCCTATCTTCAGATTAAGATTTATAAAGCCTACCATTTAATTGCATATGGTGTACCGCCTGATATTTTGCGTTGTGGGTTTGTAACTGGGGGTACATTACACAGCATCCATGCAAACATGATTACCTCGTTTGGCGGGGCCGAAGGCTGATTCCCCTAGACGAATGACAGCTGGGCGGACCTCAGGGTTACACATGACAGAAGAGGAGAGATTTAAGAGAGACCTGAGGTGACTTCTTTACCAGGGTGGCACAGTATATAGCTATTAGCATAACACTACTACAGCGTGACCTATCAGTGATCAAGGTTCTATTCCTACCTCAAAAGAGTTTGTACGTTCTCCACGTGACTGCATAGGTTTCCGTCAGTTGCTTCACCTGGTTTCCTCCCACACTTGAAGGGGTATAGATAGGGTAAATGTAAGCTGGCTTTTTCCACTGAGGTTGGGTGGGACTACAACCAAAGGTCATGGGTTAAGGGTGAATGGTGAAATACTTAAGGGGAATATAAGAGGAAACTTCTTCACTCAGAGGGTTATGAGAGTGTGAAATAAGCTGTTAGCACAAGTGGTACACGCAAGCTCAGTTTCAAAGTTTATGAGAGGTTCAGATAGGTGCATGGATGATGGGGTAAGTAGGGCTACAGTCTCAGTGCAGATCGATGGGGGCAGGCAGTTTAATGGTTAGGCACAGACTAGATGTGCTGAAGGGCCTCTTTCTGTGTTTACTTTTCCATGATTCTGTGAAGGACGTCTGGGTTACTGTTAGTAAATTGTGGCCATGTATTGCTGGTGCTGGAAGCATAGCCACATATTCAGACTGTGTTGGTCATTGATGCAAAATGACACACTTCACGCTATGTTTTGATGTGTATCAAGGTTAATGTGTATCTGGAAGGAACAGTCAGAGGGAGAGTAGGTTTTCACGAATAAAGTAAAGTGAGGCATTTTATGTTTAATGAAACTCATAAAACATTTTATTGAACTCCAAAACGCAACAAATGTACGCGTAAAATCTTTTACATAATGACGTCATCACATCAGACCAGCCTCTTAAAGCGAAACCTGAACTCAATGTCAGTGGTTGTGAATTATGTACATTTCTCCCGAATATTTTACCTGACACAAGCCGCAGCAGAATTCACCAAAGCTGGCATTGTGAGTTATCTGGAGTTTCGGATGAATTGCCAGCTCAGGTCCTGTTTTCCATGGGTGGAGGAACCGTAGTTGCCTCTGGCTTGTTCAGAGCTGCGTTAACATGCTCATGGTCATCTTGTGACGCCGGGGAATGGCAGCGGAATACTCCAAACCTTGGTGGGCTGGATTCAGGAGATCGACCAAAACACATTCAGGTTTACCCCGCTTATCTATGATACAAAACTTTTCTCCCCATTCCAAAATGCAGAACAGGTCATTGTAAGGGGGCCTAAGAGAATGCTGGTGTGCATCATGGCATTTGAACGTAAGGGAAGCTGAATGTAGCTCGACAGGAACCCTAAAGATGGTAATGGGAAGTAGGAATAGGTGACCCATGGGTGATGATCATGCCAACACTCATCCGTCAGGGAAGCCCTCAGAGCAGCCTTTAAGGCACAGAGAAACCACTCACATCGGCTGTTGGACTGTGGGTGATACACCGTGGTGTGGCGTGTCCTAACGCCAAGTTTGTGGGCCGTCGCAGCCCCGATGTCTGATATGAACTGGGGAGTGCCATGAGAGGGAAGATCAGATGGGGTGCCAAACCAAGCAACCCAGATGCGGTAAATACCCGAGACACATCTGTGGCCGTCAACGCTAGAGGGGTGAGCTCTGGCCACCTTGTGGTACTGTCCACCATATTAAGGACGTGCGTGAAACCGCGGGATGGGTAAGAGGAGCAACCAGGTCCACAGGGACATGGTTAAACCGTCGCTCAGGAATCTCAAAAGGTGCCAATGCTGCGGAACATGACGGTTATTTTTTTCCCGCAAACACTCCACACGAGCAGCAGTCCAATCACGCCAGTCCTTTCTGAGGCCGTGCCAAACAAACTTTAGTGCAACCAGTTTCTCTGAGGCTTTCTGGCCTGGATGCGAGAGGCCATGTATGGAGTTGAAAAGAGTCTGTCTCCAGTTTGTGGGCAGGAGGGGGCGAGGGAAACTGGTTGAGGCATTGCACAGGAGAGAAATCCCAGCTTCTTTGGACTTAATGGTAGCCACCACAGGCCCATTACTGTTGTTGTGTAAGCTAGGACCTCTATGCCAGTAACTGGTTTGACTGCCATGCCAGTATAATCAACCCCGATGTATATGGCCTCACAGCTAGCCATGGAAGCAATCAGCCACGCCATTATTTTTCCCCTTGATATGATGATGAATTTTTTTTAGCCAGAGGGTAGTGAATCTGTGGAATGCTCTGCCACAGACTGCAGTGGAGGCCAGGTCCGTGCGTGTATTTAAGGTGGAAGTTGATAGTTTCCTGATCAGTCAGGGCATCAAAGGATATGGCAAGAAAGCAGGTGTATGGGGTTGAGTGGGATCTGGGATCAGCCATGATGGAATGGCAGAGCAGATTGGATGGGCTGAATGGCTCCTATGTCTTTTGGTCTTATGGTTTTAAGATGTATATCGTTGTGAACTCTGATACGTAGGCCAGGTGGTATTGCTGCCGTGCAGGCCAAAGGTCCGATATTTTGAGCATCATGAGCATGCGGGGCTTGTGGTCAACAAACGCCGTGAAATGGCAGCCCTCTAGAAGAAAACAAAAATGGTGGACGGACAGATCAAGATTGAGAAGCTGATGGTCGCACATGCTTCCATTTGGGGCGACGGAGCTGCTGAATGAAGAAGGCGAGCGGCTGCCACACACTTCAGACCAGCTGTTCTTGCACAGCACCCACAGCAGAGTCCGAAGCGTTAGTACTAATGGCTATGGGTGTGTCGGGGAACGAGCGCGCCAGTAGGCTGGAGTTAGAAAGAGCTCATTTGGTATCATGAAATGCCCTGGTCATGTCTGCTGGCCAGTCAAGCAGGTGATTAGGGGTATTGCCTTTAAGCTCACTATACAGGGATGCATTAGTTCAGCAGCTTGCGGGGTGAAGCGGTGAGAGAAATTCACCGTGCCTACTAACTCCTGTAGTTTTTTAGTGGTGCATGACGGTGGGAAATCCACAATAGCTGCTACCTTTCAAAGGAGGGGTTTTGTACCTTCTTCAGATTTGCGATAGTTGAGAAAGTCAATAGTTGACAACCGAAACTGGAAGTAGCAGGATTAATAATCACCCGTGTTGTCCTCCATGCTCAAAGTGTGTAGAGATGTGATTTTAGATTAGATTAGATTCAACTTTATTGTCATTTGGCCGAGTACAGATAGAAAGCCAATGAAATGTAATTAACATCTAACCAGAAATGCTAAGAATAGTGTTATTTACAAAATAACTGTGAATAAAAAGTAAGTGCTACAGCACACAAATATAAAAGTACTGAGACAGTACAATATGGGTGCAATACTGCTTAGTGCTGTGATGTGAGGTTCAGCAGGGTCACAGCCTCAGGGAAGAAGCTCTTCCTGTGCCTGCTGGTGTGGGAGCAGAGGCTCCTGTAGCGCCTACCGGATGGGAGGAGAGTAAAAAGTCCATGGTTAGGGTGAGATGCATCCTTGATAATTCTTTTCGCCCTGCCCAGGCAGCGTTTATGGTAGATGTTCTCAATGGTGGGCAATTGGGTGCCGATAACCCACTGGGCAGTTTTCACCACACGCTGGAGTGCTTTGCGGTCCGATACGGGACAATTGCCATACCACACTGAGATGCAGTTGGTGAGTATGCTCTCAGTGGTACAGCGGTAAAAGTCCGTCAGTATCCTGGGACAGAGATGGGCTTTCTTGATGCTCCGCAGGAAATAAAGGTGATGTTGTGCCTTTTTGATCAAGATTCAGGAGTTCAGGAACCAGATGAGATCCTCGGAAAAGTGGACACCAAGGATACGTGTTCTGCTTTGGATGCACAGGTGACAAATATGTCATCCAGGTAAACAAAAAGAAAATCTAAGTCTTTAAATACAGAGTCCATCAAACGTTGGAAAGTCTGTGCTGCAGTTTTCAATCCAAATGGCACGCGCAGAAACTCAGAAAGGCCAAACGGGGTTTTCACAGCTGTTTTTGGGCATGTCCTCTGAGCGCACAGGCTCCTGATGGTAGCCCTTGTTCAGTTACTCGGGTGTTCAAGCCAACCCACCACTCTCACTGCCATGGAGATGCTGAGCAATGCTACCACGTGGTAGAATTTGGTGACATCTGCGAAGAAAAGTGATGCCATTTTGCTCCCAAAACTCCGGCAGTTTCAAAGTGACTGTGTTGGGCGACATGTTGGGTAACTGCAGAATCACCCTGGAGCATCAGGTCACCAATATGCTGTAGGTTTTCACAAATAAAATGAAGTGTGGTGTTTTATGTTTAACAAAACCTGTAACATATTTTATTGAACTCCAAAACCCACACAACAAAAGTGCACTAAAAATTTTACATAATATTGTCATCATGTCAGACCAGCCCCTTAAAGCGAAACCCCAAATGAATGTCAGTGGTTGTGAATTATGTACGTTTCTCCCAATCACATTGTCCTACAGGAACAGTTGAGACAGCATCATTTGCAACACTTTAGAGGCATTTGGAAAAGTACATGGAGGGGAAGGGCTTGAGTTTGAATGCAGGAAACTAGGACTAGCAAGGTGATGTTGTGATTGGTATGGACCAGCTGGGTCAAAGGGCCTATTTATGTGTTGTATCACTCTGTTACTCTATAACCGTGTGGGTTTCCTCTGGGTGATCTGGTTTCCTCCCTTGTACCAAAGGGATACAACTCAGGAGTTTAATTGGCCACTGTAAACCACTCAAAGTCTGTAGGAGAGTGGTAGAAATTGGGGGAAGTTGATAGGAGTCTGGGGAGAAATAGAATGACTATAAATGAATATGTGATGGTTGGATGTGAACTCAAGTGAGCAGAAGAGCCAGTATCTGGGGTGAATGACTCCATAACTAATAGAAGAATTAGATCAGAGTTGTGACTTTATCCAGAGCTGGCTTTAAACTGTACTGGAACTGTTTCTGATGCTGTTCCCGTGAGCCTGGCTTGGTTTCTATTGCCACACAGCAAAAGAAGCGATGTGGCTCTGTTCATGGTCTTTATCCAAAAGGAGTTTTTATCAACACCCTTAGCTCTGAGAGCAGGGATTAAAATCCAAAGAGCAGAATACTATTATCAATCCTGTAATGTATGGATCTATTTATTTTAGAGAAATAACCACCCCTTTAGCAATATGTATTGATCTGCTCTCTGCACATGCACATTGTTCTCTCTCTCTTCCCCCCCACCCCCCATGAATACACCACCTAAACCCATCTCCCGCGTGTGTGCTTTTATTTTATCAATATGTAGTTGTGCACAGACATAACAAATTGGCCATGAGTATGAACCTGAATGTCAGAAAATCTCATGAACTGCACCGACAGTTGCAGGACGAGCCAGTGAGAGTTAAACAGCACAAGAACACTGAAGAACCTGTGAGTGACAGTGAAAGACATGCTGAATCTGAAATGAAAATAACGTGGCCATGGCTTCAGTTGGGAAAGCTGACAAATTTGATAGTGCTAATGAAGGCTGGGAATTGTATATTGAGAGGGTTGAACTGTGTTTTAATGCAAACAACATGGAAGAGCAAAATAAAGCTCCTGCACTTCTTAGCTTAATGGGCTTAGAACGTACAGTCTCTTACAGAACTTAGTAACACCTGAAAAGCCAGCAAACAAGACATTAGAAGAAATAGTTACAATTTTACAAAATCATTTGAGCCCTAAGCAGCAAGGCAATAGCTAAGGGATTTAGATTTTACAAAAGGAACCAGTCAAAAGATTCTACCAACAATGGTTGTATCATCAGAAATTTATAGTAGTATTTGAGCTATGCCTAGCCACACAGTCATGGGTATATAGAGAGTAGAGCTGTGGGCTAAGCACACACCCCTGAGGTGCACCAGTGTTGATCGTCAGTGAGGAGGAGATGTTATCACCAATCCGTACAGATAGTGGTCTTCCAGTTCGGAAGTCGAGGACTGCTTCAATCTTCTCTTGTGACCTATATTAGCCATACTTGTCAATGACATGCCCTTTTCTCCCTGTTCCCATCATGTAGGAGGTACAGAAGCCTGAAGGCACACACTCAGCATTTCAGGAACAGCTTCTTCCCCTCTGCCATCTGATTTCTAAATGGACATTAAACCCATGAACATCACCTCACTTTTTAAATATGTATCATTTCTGTTTTAGCACGATGTTTAATCTATTCAATATACATGTACTGTAATTGAGTTACTTATTTATTTTTTCCTTTTTTCCTTCTATATTATGTATTCCTTTGAACTGCTCCTGCTAAGTTAGGAAGCTAGACTGGACTGCCAACACAGATGCCTTGTGCAGGAAGGCACAGAGTCGACTGTACTTCCTTAGAAGGTTGGCGTCATTCAATGTCTGTAGTGAGATGCTGAAGATGTTCTATAGGTCAGTTGTGGAGAGCGCCCTCTTCTTTGTGGTGGCGTGTTGGGGAGGAAGCATTAAGAAGAGGGACGCCTCACATCTTAATAAGCTGGTAAGGAAGGCGGGCTCTGTCGTGGGCAAAGTACTGGAGAGTTTAACATCGGTAGCTGAGCGAAGGGCGCTGAGTAGGCTACGGTCAATTATGGATAACTCTGAACATCCTCTACATAGCACCATCCAGAGACAGAGAAGCAGTTTCAGCGACAGGTTACTATCGATGCAATGCTCCTCAGACAGGATGAAGAGGTCAATACTCCCCAATGCCATTAGGCTTTACAATTCTACCGCCAGGACTTAAGAACTTTTTAAAAGCTATTATTAATGCTTTTTGAGATAGTGATTTAGATGCATATCATATTTTTTACTGAGTTAAGTATTGTATGTAATTAGTTTTGCTACAACAAGTGTATGGGACATTGGAAAAAAGTTGAATTTCCCCATGGGGATGAATAAAGTATCTATCTATCTATCTATCTAAGTTAAGAAATTTCACAACACATGCCAGTGATAATAAACCTGATTTTGATTCTGATTCTGAAATAGAAGACAATTTCGCATCTTTGGCAGCCAGGGAGGGGTTTTCAAAGATTGACTTGTCACGAGCTTAGCTGTAAATGGAGATTGAGGAGTCAAGCAGCAAGTTCCTCAGAGTCAACACTCACAAAGGACTGTTCCAGTATAATCATCTCATCTTTGGGTCACATCAGCTCCAACAATTTGGCAAAGAACAATTGATCAAGTGCTCCAAGATGCCCCAGGAACACAATGTTACCTTGATTACATCATCGTTACTGGTAAAAATGGTGAATAGCACCTCCAGAGACTTGGTTAAGTGCTTACCAGGCGGAGTGAGTATGGTCTGCACGCGAGAGGTGCATTTTTCAAGAATGAATTCTCACATTGTGGGCATGTTATTGACAAGCATGGCTTACGTAGGTCACAAGAGAAGATTGAAGCAGTGCTCAGGCACCTAAACTGGAAAATGTGTCACAACTTGGGTCATGCTTGGGCCTTGGGACTACTAGCACCGATTTCTCCCAAACATTGCTACAGGTCTGCACCCATTGAGTGCACTGTTACAGACAGGAGAAAATTGGGAATGGTCAGAGAGATGTGACAGAACATTCAAGGAAGCAAAGGGACTAATAACATCTGATGAACTTCTCATTCATTACGACCCATCCTTGCCCATCAGACTGGTGTGCAATGCATCCCGTTATGGCATTGGGGCTGTTTTGTCACATACTATGAAAGATGGATCTGAATGTCTGATTGCAATTGCTTCAAATCTCTGACAAACACAGAATCCAACTACGCAGAGATTGACCGAAAGGCCCTTAGTCTAGGATGGGGAATAAAGAGGTTCCACCACTACCACTACGGACAAATGTATACATTAGTGACAGACCACAAGCCCCTTGTGCCCATTTTCAATCCCAGGAAGGGAATTCCAGTGATGACTGCTAACCGGATACATTGTTGGGCACCGTTCCTAGAAGCACATTCTTATGACATAGAGTTCAAGGGCACCAAACAACACAGCAACACTGATGGCTTATCCCATTGTCCACGATTGGCAACTGAAGAAGAAAGGTCTTCATACTGTGACCCAGCAGAAGTGTTCTATACACACATTGTCCCCGGTAACAAATTCTGAAATACAAAGGGAAACAAGGAATAACCTGACAATGTTGAAAGTCTATGAAATCACCATGCAAGGATGGTCAGCTCACAGCAACCCTCTGTTTCCGGAGTTCTCAGCAAGACAAGACCAAATGTCGGTATGCCAAAGAACGCTGATGTGTGGATTGCGTGTTGTGTTTCCCTCCAAGCTGCGCACCAGAGTGTTCGAGAACCTGCATGAAGGACATCTGGGTACAGTCAAGCTGAAGAGCCTCGCCCAGAGCTGCATGAGGTGGCCGAGAATAGATAAACAGATTGAAGTCTTGTCCAAAAGCTGTTTGGAATGCCAAAAAGTTCAAAATGTATCCCTACAGGCTCCGTTACACCCATGAGAGTGTAAACAGTACATATTGACTTTGCTGGGCCATTCATGGTCCCCTTGTTTCTGATTACTGTGGATGCTCATTTAAACTGGATGGAGGTTATACCAATGAAGTCAAACACCTCAGCAAAGACTGTCTCTGCCCTGAGGACTATCTTCACCAGGAACAGCTCACCAGAACAAATTGTGAGTAGCAACGGACCACAATACACATCAGAAGAATTCAGACAGTTCATAAAGACAAGTGGAATCTGACATTTCAAGTTAGCTCCTCACCCCCCAGCAATGAATGGGTTAGCTGAAAGGTTTATTCAAACTTTTGAGAAGCCCATTAAAATGATGGACTAGAAGGACATTTCTCTATAGCACATCTTCCTTTTTGTGTATCAGAACTCTGTCCATGCGACGACAAATCAAACGCCTGCAATGCTGTTCATGAACAGGAATCTGAGATCTTGCATAGACCTCCTGAAACCAGACCTATGGGGGGAAGCGCAGAATAAACAGTTCAGCCAGTTGCCAAGTGAAGCAACGAGCTTTGAGATTAGACAGGAAGTCTTAGCACCTGAGTACCGAGTAGACAAGTAGGCACTCGGTAGGATACATATAAGAACTGGACCAATAATGTACATAGTGGGTGTTGAAGATTAGACACACAGATGTCATGTGGACCAGATGCTCGATACTCAACTGAAGAACACAGTTGAGTCGAATGCATCCAAACAAGACGGACACATTACAGTCACCGGACTTACCTCTCAGTGATGTCACTAACAGCAACGTGACAACGGAAATCGAGAACTTGGTCTTAGACAAGACAGGTACCAAACCTGATGCCACTCCATATGTCCAGAGGCGTTCTCCTGAAAGAAACAACGTGCCAGCCAAAAAGCTGTGAAGTTGGTGTGGGCTGTAATCGTGAAAGCATGATTATTTAGACTATTGGTTTATGAAAGGGAAATTGAATGTCTGATACGTATACCATTTTATAGTGCAGTAATCTAAAAGGGAAGGAAATGTAACATATGAATCTATTCCTTTCAGAGCAATGACCCCCTCTCTTAGCACTACGTATTGACCTGTTGTCTGTGCATGCACATCATTCTCTTTCTCTCACTGCAATGTGTAAAGCCGTTGCCTGCATACGTGTTTTTATTTAATTGATATGTAGTTGTGCACAGACACAACAAATCCGATAGAATAGAGATTGGGCTCTGCATATAAAGAAGAAAGCATGTACTCTATTACAGATTGTACTATGATTTATGTTGAAATATGTTGGAATCTGCTTGTACTAATTGAGGTTTTCTACCAAAATACACTCTGTGGTCACTTTATCAGGTACCTCCTGAACCTAAAAAAGTGGCCACTGAGGTTCAATGTGTCGCGCATTCAGAGATGTTCTTCCACACACCACTGCTTAACACATGGCTATTTGAGTTTCTGTTACCTTCTTGTCAGCTTGAACAAGTCTGGCCATAGTCTTCTGACCTCTCTCATTAACAAGGCAATTTTGTCCACAGAACTTGTGCTCACTGGATGTTTTTTTAATCACATCATTACATGTAAACACTAGAGACTGTTATGCATCAAATTCTCAGGAGATTTCTGAAATACTCAAAATATCCTGTCTTGCACCAACAATCATTCACCGGTCAAAGTCACTTCGATCACATTTCTTCCCCATTCTGATGTTTGGTCTGAACAACTGAACCTCTTGACCACATCTGCATGGTTTTTATGCATCGAGTTGTTGCCACATGATTGACTGATTAGATATTGGCATTAATGAGTAGTTATACAAGTGTATCTAATAAAATGTCCATTGAGCGCAAGTTGGAAGTTTTATTAATGTGCTAATCTGTTTTAACTAACTAGGTTTCTGCTAACAAATACGCTGAGTATGAAAGCAAAATAAGTCAAATTAAAGGAACAAAATAATGCAGAGGATGCATAATAATGAGGGGATATGTAACACAATTGTGAAACTCTTTTCCAAAGAACACTACAAAATGGAGCCAATGTTTATTACCTTTTAGCAAGGAGGTTAACATAGCAATTAGAGAGAGAGAGTGTGAGTGGTGAATGTTACTGCTCACACACTTAAACTGGCTGCACAAGAGCCTTGTTAAGGGATCTAAGGAGGTTTGCAGTGGTTCTGGGGTTTTGGCGTATTATGAGAAGTGTTTCCTGCAGAGAGACTAGGGCCACAGTTAAAATTATTTGTTTCTTGTGAAGAAAATCACATGTAAGAGACAGAGAGCCATGGTAAGGAGTTCCAACGTGATCCCATCTCTGTTATTGTGGGCACTGCAGCAACAAATGACCCCCCGAGGCTGCTGTGCTCTTCATTGAGATGATGGATTTTTATTTAATCATTTTGGGGATGTGGGACAGAAGTTACCTCCTTGCCTTTCCTTGCTAGGAATTGGGCTATTCTAGAGGGAGTCCGAGGGTGGCACACAGATTAACTCAGTAGATTGCCGAAGTTATTGTGGTTTAATAATAGTTTGTTGGTAATGGGAAACAGAAACAGAAGTTCGTCATTTGGGCCATTGTGTCTTCTACTTCAGATTCTTTGATTCATTTAACATGTAGAGAAGCATCCACCTCCATTTTAAATGCATTTGATAACTGAGTCACCAAACGCCTCGTGTAAAAAGCTTCTCCTCCTGTCAATCCCAAAGGGCTGACCACTTATTTTGAGACTGTAACCCCTAGCTCTAGACTCCTCAAGCAGGGGAACCATTTTTCGTGCATTCATCCGGTCAGACTGTCCTTTTATACACGCCAATTCTTCTAATCTCTGGAGCAGGAGTTTCCAACAAATTTCTATGTCATGGACCCCTACCATTAACCAAGGATTCCATGACTTGACAGATAGACCTCAGTATGTGCGGTTGGGAGACTGTAGGTCTGACATGGTGGTCAGCAGCACAGGAGCGCCGCAGGGAACCGTACTCTCTCCGGTCCTGTTCACCCTGTACACATCAGACTTCCAATATAACTCGGAGTCCTGCCATGTGCAGAAGTTCGCTGATGACACGGCCATAGTGGGGTGTGTCAGGAATGGACAGGAGGAGGAGTATAGGAAACTGATACAGGACTTTGTGATATGGTGCAACTCAAACTACCTGCGTCTCAATATCACCAAGACCAAGGAGATGGTGGTGGACTTTAGGAGACCTAGGCCTCATATGGAGCCAGTGATCATTAATGGAGAATGTGTGGAGCAGGTTAAGACCTACAAGTATCTGGGAGTACAGTTAGACGAGAAGCTAGACTGGACTGCCAACACAGATGCCTTGTGCAGGAAGGCACAGAGTCGACTGTACTTCCTTAGAAGGTTGGCATCATTCAATGTCTGTAGTGAGATGCTGAAGATGTTCTATAGGTCAGTTGTGGAGAGCGCCCTCTTCTTTGTGGTGGCGTGTTGGGGAGGAAGCATTAAGAAGAGGGACGCCTCACATCTTAATAAGCTGGTAAGGAAGGCGGGCTCTGTCGTGGGCAAAGTACTGGAGAGTTTAACATCGGTAGCTGAGCGAAGGGCGCTGAGTAGGCTACGGTCAATTATGGAAAACTCTGAACATCCTCTACATAGCACCATCCAGAGACAGAGAAGCAGTTTCAGCGACAGGTTACTATCGATGCAATGCTCCTCAGACAGGATGAAGAGGTCAATACTCCCCAATGCCATTAGGCTTTACAATTCAACCGCCAGGACTTAAGAACTTATTAAAAGCTATTATTAATGCTTTTTGAGATAGTGATTTAGATGCATATCATATTTTTTACTGGGTTAAGTATTGTATGTTATTAGTTTTGCTACAACAAGTGTATGGGACATTGGAAAAAAAGTTGAATTTCCCCATGGGGATGAATAAAGTATCTATCTATCTATCTATCTATGAACTCCAGATTGGGAATGCCTGCTCTAGAGAATACTGGCCTACAGCACTCTATCTCCTCTCAAGCAGGGAAATAGGCTAGTAGTCTTTGTAAGGAAATAGGCTAGTAGTCTTTGTAAGGAAATAGGCCAGTAGTCTTTGTAAGGAAATAGGCCAGTAGTCTTTGTAAGGAAATAGGCCAGTAGTCTTTGTAAGGAAATTGGCCAGTAATCTTTGCTGCACACTTTTTATAGTACAGGTGTTCCCTGTTTTACGAATGTTTGCTTTATGCCACTTCACTTTTACAAAAGACCTACATTAGTAGCCTGTTTTCGCAATACATAGAGGATTTTCACTTTTACGAAAATTTTTCCCATATAAATTAATGGTTTTTCACTTTACGCCATTTCGGCTTAAAAAAGGTTGTATAGGAACACGCTACCTTTGTAAAGGTGGGGGGGGGGGCGGAGACACCTGTATTCGCTTTGTTTTGGTAAAGAACCTAAAATTGGTCACTCTACCCCAGGAATAGCCCCATCAGTCCCAAAAAATTGTATTGGTTTATTCTTGCCATATGTACTGAGAGAGCGTGAAATGTTTATTTCTTGTCTGCTGCACAGATAGAAAGTTGTAAAAGTAAAAAAACAGGAAAACAATATGGGGTTGCACTTACAGAGAAAATGTAGAGCTGGTAGACACATAGACACACACACACACACACACACACACACACACACACACACACACACACACACACACAGACACACACACACGCATACATAGACACACACAAACAGATAGAAACACACACACAGATACACACACACAAATAGGCAGACAAATACACACAAACGCATAGACACACATACACAGATACACACACAAACACATAGATACAAGCATACACACACTCAAACACATAGGCAGACAGACACACGCGCAAACACATAGACACAAACACACACACACACATACTCAGACACATAGACAAACACACACACTCAGACACAAATAGGCACACAAATACACACAAACACATAGACACACACCCACAGATACACATAAAACACACACAAACACACTCATATAGAGACACACGCACACAAGCACGAAGACATACATACACACAAACATGTAGACACAGACACAAACAAAGCACACACACACAAATACATATACACACAAACATCTAGACACACATGCACACATACAGACACATAGATGCACACACATAGATCCACAACACACAGACACAAATGTGCACACACATGCACATACAGATACAAACACATACGCACACAAAAACACACCCACACCTACATATACAAAGCGCTCACACACACACAGATGCACATGCATGAAGCTGCACATTCACAGACACAGACACAAACAAACACAGTCACACACACAGGCAAACATATACAAACACAAATACACACACAAATACAGACACACACAAGAACACACACACAAAGCACGCACAGGCAAACACACCTACTCAGGCACATGCTCACATACACAAATACATACAAACACATAGTCACATACCACACACACACACCCACACACACACACGCATGCACATACTCAAACACACACACGGACACACACACATTATACACACGTGCACACACAGACATACATAGACATGCACAAACACACACATACAAGCACATGCACAGATACCCCCACAGAAAAACACACAGAGTAACCAACAGACAAAGGCACACACCAGATACACATAGAGACACACATCAGGAACACACACAAGAACATACAAAAGCACACACACACACACACACACACATACAGACACAAGCATACACAGAGACGTTTATATACACGTACACAGGTACACAAAAACAGAGTCTCACACAAAAATCAGACAAATACAGATTCACAGAAACACAAACACACAGCTACACACACACAAACACAGACACACCGACACACACGCACAAACCCAGACACACTCACAGACACACACTCACCAACAGACAAAAGCATGCACACATATGCATGAAAACACACACACAGGCACACAAAAATACACAGAAACATACACACACACATACCCAAACTCACACACAGATGCACACAATCACAACAAGCACACCCAAACACAAGCACACACAGTCATACACAAAGACAGACATAAAGACAGGCACAAACAGACGAAGATGCACACAGGCACATCCACAGACAAAAAGTGCACAGACACGCACGCACGCACACACACACACACAAACACATATACACACTCACACACACATGCACATACACAGACAAACTCACACACAGACACACACATACACAACTACACAGACATTCAGAAGCACACACATGCACATACACACAGACATTGACATGCAAAAACACACTCACAAATGTGTACACACGCAAACACATGTACAGAGACCCACACACAGAGACGCATACACACAGAAGCACAAACACTCATAGATACACGGACACACATATACAGCCAAACAACTCACACCACAGACAAAAAGCATGTGCACACACACATAAACATGAGCATACACAAAGATATTTACATACAAGCACACACACATGCACACAAGCATAGACAGAGAAACATAGAAACATAGAAAATAGGTGCAGGAGTAGGCCATTCGGCCCTTTGAGCCTGCACCGCCATTCAGTATGATCATGGCTGATCATTCAACTCAGAACCCTGTACCTGCTTTCTCTCTATACCCCTGATCCCTTTAGCCACAAGGGCCATATCTAACTTCTTCTTAAATATAGCCAATGACCCGACCTCAACTGTTTCCTGTGGCAGAGAATTCCACAGATTCACCACTCTCTGTGTGAAGAAGTTTTTCCTCATCTCGGTCCTAAAAGGCTTCCCCTTTGTCCTTAAACTGGGACCCCTCGTTCTGGACTTCCCCAACATCGGAAACAATCTTCCTGCATCTAGCCTGTTGAATCCCTTTAGAATTTTATACGTTTCAATAAGATCCCCCCTCAATCTTCTAAATTCCAGTGAGTATAAGCCTAGTCGATCCAGTCTTTCTTCATATGAAAGTCCTGCCATCCCAGGAATCAATCTGGTAAACCTTCTCTGAACTCCCTCTATGGCAAGAATGTCTTTCCTCAGATTAGGGGACCAAAACTGCACACAATATTCTAGGTGCGGTCTCACCAAGGCCTTGTACAACTGCAGTAGAACCTCCCTGCTCCTGTACTCAAATCCTTTTGCTATGAATGCCAACATACCATTTGCCTTTTTCACCGCCTGCTGTACCTGCATGCCCACCTTCAATGACTGGTGTACAATGACACCCAGGTCTCGTTGCATCTCCCCTTTTCCTAATCAGCCACTGTTCAGATAATAATCTGTTTTCCTGTTCTTGCAACCAAAGTGGATAACCTCACATTTATCCACATTAAATTGCATCTGCCATGAATTTGCCCACTCACCTAACCTATCCAAGTCACCCTGCATCCTCTTAGCATCCTCCTCACAGCTAACACCACTGCCCAGCTTCGTGTCATCCGCAAACTTGGAGGTGCTGCATTTAATTCCCTCGTCTAAATCATTAATATATATTGTAAACAACTGGGGACCCAGCACTGAGCCTTGTGGCACCCTACTAGTCACTGCCTGCCATTCTGAAAAGGTCCCGTTTACTCCCACTCTTTGCTTCCTGTCTGCCAACCAATTCTCTATCCACATCAATACCATACCCCCAATACCGTGTGCTTTAAGTTTGCAGACTAATCTCCTGTGTGGGACCTTGTCAAAAGCCTTTTGAAAATCTAAATATACCACATCCACTGGCTCTCCCCTATCCACTCTACTAGTTATACCTTCAAAAAATTCTATAAGATTCGTCAGACATGATTTTCCTTTCACAAATCCATGCTGACTTTGTCTGATTATTTCACCTCTTTCCAAATGTGCTGTTATCACATCTTTGATAACCAACTCTAGCATTTTCCCTACCACCGATGTCAGACTAACCGGTCTATAATTCCCCGGTTTCTCTCTCCCTCCTTTTTTAAAAAGTGGGGTTACATTAGCCACCCTCCAATCCTCAGGAACTAATCCAGAATCTAAGGAGTTTTGAAAAATTATCACTAATGCATCCACTATTTCATGGGCTACTTCCTTAAGCACTCTGGGATGCAGACCATCTGGCCCTGGGGATTTATCTGCCTTTAATCCCTTCAATTTACCTAACACCACTTCCCTACTAACATGTATTTCCCTCAGTTCCTTCATCTCACTAGACCCTCGGTCCCTTACTATTTCCGGAAGATTATTTTTGTCCTCCTTTGTGAAAACAGAACCAAAGTAGTTATTCAATTGGTCTGCCATGTCTTTGTTCCCTATGATCAATTCTCCTGTTTCTGACTGTAAAGGACCTACATTTGTCTTGACCAATCTTTTTTTCTTTTTATGTATCTATAAAAGATTTTACAGTAAATTTTTATGTTCCCCGCCAGCTTTCTCTCAATCTTTTTTCCCTTTCCTAATTAAGCCCTTTGTCCTCCTCTGTTGGTCTCTGAATTTCTCCCAGTCCTCAGGTGTGCCACATTTTTTTGCTAATTTATATGATTCTTCTTTGGACTTGATACTATCCCTAATAACCCTTGTCAGCCACGGGTGCACTACCTTCCCTGGTTTATTCTTTTGCCAAACTGGGATGAACAATTGTTGTAGTTCATCCATGCAATCTTTAAATGCTTGCCATTGCATATCCACCGTCAACCCTTTAAGTATCATTTGCCAGTCTATCTTAGCTAATTCACGTCTCATACCTTCAAAGTTACCCTTCTTTAAGTTCAGAACCTTTGTTTCTGAATTAACTATGTCACTCTTCATCTTAATGAAGAATTTCACCATATTATGGTCACTCTTACCCAAGGGGCCTCCACGACAAGATTGCTAACTAACCCTTCCTCATTGCTCAATACCCAATCTAGAATGGCCTGCTGTCTAGTTGGTTCCTCGACATATTGGTTCTGAAAACCATCCCACATACATTCCAAGAAATCCTCTTCCTCAGCACCCTTACCAATTTGGTTCACCCAATCTATATGTAGATTGAAGTCACCCATTATAACTACTGTTCCTTTATTGCACGCATTTCTAATTCCCTGTTTAATGCCATCCCCAACCTCACTACTACTGTTAGGTGGCCTGTACACAACTCCCACCAGCGTTTTCTGCCCCTTAGTGTTATGCAGCTCTACCCATATCGATTCCACATCCTCCAGGCTAATGTCCTTCCTTTCTATTGCGTTAATCTCCTCTCTAACCAGCAAGGCTACCCCACTTCCTTTTCTTTCCTGTCTATCCCTCCTGAATATTGAATATCCATGGATGTTGAGCTCCCATCCTTGGTCACCCTGGAGCCATGTACATGCACATGCACATGCACATACACACAGGCACACTGACACACACATACTGACATACAAAACACACACAAACATACTATACACAGGAAAAATACCCACACATGCACAAAGCACATATACACACACACACATTCAGACATACACCCAGTGGCGTATCTAAGGTATGGCAGGTATGGCACGTGCCCTGGGCGCCTCTGAGCAGTTTCTGTTAAAGTCAGACAAGCCATCCTCGGATAGTGAAAAATAATTTTCTTCAGATGTATGATCTGTCTTTGATTATCATGGGTGAGAAGCACTAGGTTGGCCTTATTTCAGAGCATTGTGTAAGAAGACCATGAAATGTTTCTTCATGAAGAAGAAGGAAAGTGGAGCTGAAGGATGGAAGAGATGAAAGTTGGAGGCGGAGGAAGCCAAAAAGTCGAGAAGTTCTTCATGCCCTTCTCTGAAAAGCCCAGAACAAGTAGTTCGACACGTTCCATGGAGTCACCTGCACCTGCTACGTTTGTTAGAATCCAAAGGTGGATCAAGTAGAAATGCGTCACAAGCCGAGGAGGAAGTCAAGTCAGATAAATTCGAGTATGACAAGATTAAGAGTGAGGCTGCCACAGAGAACGTGGACATGACAGGAGGGGAAGACGGTGGTGGTGGTGGTGATGTTGAGTTTATTGACAAGATTTTACCTGATGACACTAAACCTAGTGAACCTAATGGTGTCAAAGAGCCTCGCACTGTCATACCAGAAGTGATGTAACAGCATGACATTGGACTTCTGAAGTTCGACAAAAATACTGGAAAAGCAATTCTGCCTGATGTGTTGAGAACAGAAATAATAAAGATGGGTTCAAAGTATTTCCAGAACAATGAGGAGCCTTTCTTACCACCAAATAACAACTCAATGAACAAAACTTGGTTCAAGAAGAAATTGGGAAATGGTCGTGGTGAGGAAGTGACTCGCTCATGGCTGGTCTATTCCCCTTCTAAAACGTCTGCATTTTGTATCTGTTGTCTTCTCTATTCCTGGTCAGACCATCAATCCTCATTGGAGCAGTTAAGTGGATTCAACCAGTGGAAAGCACCAGAAAGGATTAGTGTTCATGAAAATGCCAAGAATCATTGGGAATGCTTTACACAGTGGAAAGAAATGGAAAGAAATTTAGCTGGAAACAGAGGAGTTATTGATGCGGTATTTCAGTCACAGATTGAAAAGGAAAAGCAGAAGTGGCGTGATATCTTGAAGAGAATCCATCACTGCATAAAATTCCTTGCGACTCAGAACCTGGCTTTGCGAGGACACGGAGTCACTTCAGCTGGACGATGACTCCAAAGTGGGAAATTTCCTTGGCTTACTGAAACTACTGGCCATCTTTGGCCCTGTCATAAAAGGACACCTCACTCATTTGGAAAATCATCCTGGATCCACGTCTTATCTTTCATCTGGTGTCCAGAATGAATTCATCCACATGATGGCATCCACTGTTCACCAGAGTTTACTGAGAAGCATTCGTAAAGCCAAGTACTACGGTCTCATGTTCGACTCGACCTGCTCAAGCACATTGCAAGCAGATGTCAGAAGTAGTGAGGTATGTGGAAGTTGATTTTGAGAGGAAAACAGTCTGTGTTAGAGTGTCCTTCCTTGGTTTTATCCAGATAAGCCAGAAAGGTGCTGAGAGCTTGGTTGAAGACATCTTGAAACAGCTAGAGAAGTTTGAAGTGGAGCTACAAGATTGTCGGTCACAGTGCTATGACAACGCTGCTGTGATGGCTGGACACAGAAGTGGTGTTCATCAAAGAATAAGTGAGAAAAACAACCTGGCAGTGCTTGTGAATTGCGACAATCACTCACTCAACTTGGTGGGTGTACATGCAGCCAAGCAGGATACAATGATGGCCATGTTTTTTGGAACCATCGAAGCTCCCTACGTGTTTTTGTCTCATTTAACACAGTGCTGGGAAAAACTCAAAAAGGCCGTGCCTGTAATTGTTAAGTTGGAATCCAAAACCAGGTGGAGTGCAAAGACAGAAGCAGTGAAGCCCGTCAACAAGTACCTTCAGGAGATACTTCAAGATCTCCAGGACATGATAGATAATGAAAACGAGACCAGTGAAACAAGAAGTGATGCAAGACAGCTGTACAACCACATGTTGAGTTACAATTTTCTGATTTTCTAGGATTTTAGAACAAAGTACTCATTCACATTGACTGTATTCAAAAGAGGCTGCAGGATCCTAGCATGAACTTCCACAATGCTGCCCTGGATTTGAAAGCCCTCCGAGATCATTCTTAGGATGAAAAAGAGGTGTTGGTCAGTGAGTCACTCGAAGAAGGAGTCGGTCTCTGTCAAGAATGGAATATTGAAGTTGAAAGATGTCAGAGACAAAAGAAATGAATGGCTGATGAGAACTCGAGAGACGCTGGGTTAGCAACTAAGGAGAAAATGGAAAGAGTCATGAAGGGAACACACGACCTTCACAGAGAAATGGACAAAAGGTTCACTCGTTTGCATGACACTGACACCAAGTTTGAGTTCCTTCTTGATGTTGAGGGACTGTGTTACGGTGCCGACAGTAATGACCTGAAGAAGAAGTGCGAAAATTTTGACCCTGATGTTGATGGACAGCAGATATGAAGAAATTTTGGATTGCAGAATGTTGCTATCAAGGCGGGTCAACATGAAAATATCAAGACCTAAGGAGTTTCTTGAATTTATTGTTCAGCATGGAGATGAGAGTGTCTTCCCATTGCTATTCAGATAATGCTAACCATCGCAGTTTCCATCGCCAGCTGTGAGAGATCATTCAGCAAGTTAAAACTAATACTTTCGTATCCGAGAGCCTTCATGGGTCCAGGCAGACTCTATGATCTTGCTCTGCTGAGTGTAGAAAGAGAAGAAATTGAAAAAAAACTGACTTTGATCACATCATAGACCAATTTGCATCAGCGAAAGCAAGGAAGGTGCAGTTATAATTTTCAAATAGTGCCATAATTTGTTAATTAAAAGATTAATGAGCTTGACTTGTATTTTTGAGCTGATATTCTGGTAAAGTCATCTAAAAGATGGGTGTCAGATGTTTGGACAGGGGTGCAATTTCAGTGCTTGCCATAGGCGCGGTCACACACACAGACACAAACACACAGGCACGCATATAGAAACATGAACACAAACGAAAACATATACACTCACTGTCTCACACACACAATCAATGTCACAGACACACACAGACAGGCACACAAACACACACACAGATACACACACTGACATATACAAAGACACAAACAGACAAACACATAAATATATACATGCATGTACATTCACACAAACACAAACATACATATACATATTTACAGACACACACAGACTCACAGGCAAAAAGCACACACACACAAACGCATACACAGACACACATAAAGACATATACACATACCACATAGACATACTCATAGACACATGCACCACCAGACACAAACGCACACATATATGCACAGAATCAACTCACACACAGACACGCACATAAACATGCATAGGCAGAGGCATTTAAACATACACAAATGCATACACACATGCACAAACACACAAATAGACATATGCACACTCAGACCCTCCCAGATGCAAACACACACACACACACACGTTGTTTTTCAGTTCAGCCTCCTCTTTGGCCCCTTGTCAAGGATCAAGCAGCAATTTTATTCACCATGTACATTTAGATGTCTTAAGAATTGGCTGTGGTGTGTTGGTAAGGGCACAAATTGCAAGAAAAAAAACATTCAACAATTATAAAGAATAAAGAATTACATAAAAATGAAGATAGTGATTATATGGGTATATGAAATAAAATGTACATAAATAGCAGAATATATTTACAATGTAAACGGCGTTATAAAAAGAGTGTTGAAATGTTTACTGTGCAGAGCTGTGACTGGATTAATAGAAGGGGGGAGGGAGAGTTAACCAGAATAATTGATCAGATTACTGGCTGGGGGCAGGGAAGAAACTCTTAAAATAGAGTGATGATTTTGTTTTAAAAGCCTTATAGTTTTAGACATCCAGGACAGGGGGAAGCAGCCCCCTGACAAATTTCCTATCTTTCACTAAGATTGTAATTGGAATGGCAATGACTATAGCAGAGCCATTCTTGACAACCATTTGATTCCGAATTCCATACTTCCATGCATTTTGAAAGGACTGGGATATAAAGCCACGACTGTCATACTGAGGCTCTATAAGACACTGGTCAGACCGTACCTGGGGTACTGTGAACAGTTTTAGGTCCTTTATCGAAGAAAAGATGTGCTGGCATTGGATGAAGTGGGAGGAGCCAAAGGAGAAACTATTGAGAGTAAGAACTAATTCTGCTAGACGGAGGAGAGTGGTGGTAGAGGGGAACTGGTTAAGTCTGGACACACATTAAAATGGCCAAACATTTTAATTCCACGTCCCATTCCCATTCTGATATGTCTATCCATGGCCTCCTCTACTGTCAAGATGAATCCACACTCAGGTTGGAGGAACAACACCTTATATACCGGCTGGGTAGCCTCCAACCTGATGGCATGACCATTGACTTCTCTAACTTCTGTTAATGCCCACCTCCCCTTCTTACCCCATCCCTGATATATTTAATTTCCCCCCACCTTTTTTTCTCTCTCTCTCCATCCATCACTCTGCCTGTTCTCCATCCCCCTCTGGTGCTCCCCTCCCCCTTTCTTTCTCCCTAGGCCTCCCGTCCCATGATCTTCTCCCTTCTCTAGCTCTGTATCCCTTTTACCAATCACCTTTCCAGCTCTCAGCTTCACCCCTCCCCCTCCTGTCTTCTCCTATCATTTTGCATTTTCCCCTCCCCCTCCTACTTTCAAATCTCTTAGTACCTTTCTTTCAGTTAGTCCTGACGAAGGGTCTCGGCCCGAAACATTGACAGTGCTTCTCCCTATAGATGCTGCCTGGTCTGCTGTGTTCCACCAGCATTTTGTGTGTGCGCAGCTTGACTCTTTGGTTAAGAAGGCATACGGTGTATTGGCCTTTTTCAATCGTGGAATTGAATTTAGGAGCCGAGAGGTAATGTTGCAGCTATTCTGGTCGCCTCACTACAGGAAGGATGTGGAAGCCATAGAAAGGGTGCAGAGGAGATTTTCAAGGATTTTGCCTGGATTGGGGAGCATGCCTTATGAGAATAGGTTGAGCGAACTCAGCCTTTTCTCCTTGGAGCGACAGAGGATGAGGAGTGACCTGTTAGAGGTGTATATTTCTTCAAGATGGCGGCGCAACGCAGTTTGCAGCGGCCTCTCTGGAGTTGATATCTGTTATTTGTCAAGCAGGATACCGTGCACAATCCTAATCTGGACGTGGGAGCATGGAGAAACATCTGGAAAACCCCAGGAAGGCCTTCTTTGTTGCTGCTGCTGCAGTAAGGTCCAGGTCTCTTCTGGGAAGAACAGGCCCCCAGTCCTCGGGATTGCGTTGCCGGTAGCCATTGGCGGGGGCGTCATAGTGCGCTCGGCAGAGGATGGTGCTCGGAGAGGCTGTGCCAGAGGGGATGGTCAGAGGCTCAGAGGTTCGATGGACTCGGAGTCCACTGCGGTCGGGGCACTTTCATTGTGTGCTGCGTCTGTGAGGCTGAGTCTGGTGGTGCCATGGAAGTCCATAGCGGGGGTATTCCCTTCTACCGCCTGTGTGGGATGCCGAGTCTATCAGGACCCGGAGGACTTGTGGAAACTGCGTGGTGGTTTATTTCGAACTTATAGTCTTTTAACATCTTTGGACTATTTTTATTGTGCCCATGGTCTGGTTTTTTTTTATCAATTATGATATTGTCTGCACTGTTGTAAATATATGTTAACTATAACTATATGTAACTATGTGGTTTTGTGTAAGTCTTGTAGCTTTAGTTTTGGTTGTTGGGTGGTAGAGTTGGTCTCCTGACTTGGTGTGTCTGGGTAGTCTTGTTTTGTCTGGTGGATTTGGAGCTCCTTTCTGGGGAACGCGCTAAGATGGTAGCACAATATTAATATACAGTAGCCTCTCCGGACTCTGGATCTGGGGATTCCCAAAGGTTATGTGGATTTTCTGGTGTAGTCTGTTTCGTCATCTGCTTTTGTGATACCATTCTGGAGGAACGTTGTTTCATTTTTTAACTGCATTACAGTTGTGGTTTCTAAATGACAATAAACCGAAATTCAATTCAGTTCAATTCAATAAGATGATTAGAGCCATTGATATTGTGGATAGATAGAAGCTTTCTCCCAGGGCTGAAATGGCTAGCATGAAAGGACACAGGTTTAAGGTGCTGGCGAGTAGGTACAGAGGAGATGTCAGGGAGTGGTGAGTGCTTGGAATGATCTGCCGGCAACGGTGGTGGAGACGGATACGATAGGATTTTTTTAGAGACTTTAGATAGGTACATGGAGTTTCTTTTGCTTGATGGTGATGAATCTGTGGAATTCATTGCCAAGGAGTCAAACATTATAGGGATAAGGCAGGAGAATGGCAATAAAGCTGGAGTAGAAGATCTTGTTCAATGTCTGAGCTTGTCCCCGTTTTACTGCCACTCACTGCCTAGGCTCACTAATAGAGGGAGACTTTTAGAAGGTTGGAGTCTGACAGAGAGGAGGAAGGTGGGTTGGAAAAGGATTCAAAACTCAGTGGCCAAGTATCTGAAATGCGAATTGTGCATGCAATTGATAACATCCAGCAGGCAAACTCAAGAGATTGATGAAACCCGCTTATCATTCAAATTACTCTATTGAGACCTGTGGAGGAAGATGAAATGTGGTTTTGTTCAGAACAATAAATTTTACAGGAGAAAAGAGAAGGTTGGGCAAGCAGCATCAATGGAAAGTGAAAAAGTCAGGTCTAAGCCTTTCAAAGGTTCAAAGATTCATTTGTTATCAAAGTATACAACTCTGAAATTCTTCAATTTTCCAGGTAGCCATGAAACCAAGAAAGAATAGAAAGGCGGCACGATCATCAACAGCCCCTCCAATCTCCCACTTCTCCACAAAAAAAACCAAACAACATCAGAACAGGCACATCGACCCCCCCCAAAATCCCTCTTCCCATACAAAAAACAAACAAAACAGATCAGGCACATCGACCCCCAAATCCCTCTTCTCACATAAAAAAAAGAAAAGATCTGGTGAAGAAGTACAGAATATAAAATCTAAATACAGAATATAAAAACTGCGTGCGGTGCTCCCGGTGTGGTCTTTTATATATTGGTGAGACCCGACGCAGACTGGGAGACCATTTCGCTGAACACCTACAGTCGGTCCGCCAGAGAAAGCAGGATCTCCCAGTGGCCACACATTTTAATTCCATGTCCCATTCCCATTCTGATATGTCTATCCATGGTCTCCTCTACTGTCAAGATGAATCCACACTCAGGTTGGAGGAACAACATTTTATATACCGGCTGGGTAGCCTCCAACCTGATGTCATGAACATTGACTTCTCTAACTTCTGTTAATGCCCCTCCTCCCCTTCTTACCCCATCCCTGACATATTTAGTTGTTTGTTTTTTTCTCTCTCTCTGCCCATCACTCTGCCTGTTCTCCATCTCCCTCTGGTGCTTCCTCCCCTTTCCCATTTCTTTCTCCCGAGGCCTCCCGTCCCATGATCCTTTCCCTTCTCCAGCTCTGTATCACTTTCGCCAATCACCTTTCCAGCTCTTTGCTTCATCCCACCCCCTCCGGTCTTCTCCTATCATTTCGCATTTCCCCCTCCCCCCACTACTTTCAAATCTCTTAGTATCTTTCAGTTAGTCCTGACAAAGGGTCTCGGCCCAAAACGTCGACAGTGCTTCTCCTTATAGATGCTGCCTGGCCTGCTGTGTTCCACCAGCATTTTGTGTGTGTTGTTCATACAATTGCCAAGGTCCTTTTCCATAGTGAATATTGAAGCAAAGTATTCATTAATTACCTCTGCTATCTCCTCCGGTTCCATACAGACCTTTCCACTGTCACTCTTGATGGGTCCTATTCTCTCAAGTCTTAGCCTCTTGGTCTTCAACATACTTGTAGAATACTTTGGGGTTTTCCTTAATCCTGCTGGCCAAGGCCTTCTCGTGGCCTCTTCTGGCTCTCCTAGTTGCATTCTTAAGCTTCTTCCTGCTAGCCTTATAATCTTCTAGATCTCTATCATTTCCTAGTTTTTTGAACCTTTCATAAGCTTTTCTTTTCTTCTTGACTAGGTTTTCAACAGCCTTTGTACACTATGGATCTTGTACCCTACCATCATTGGAACAAACCTATGCAGAATGCCACGCAAATATCCCCTGAACATTTGGCACATTTCTGCCATACATTTCCCTAAGAACATCTGTTCCCAATTTATGCTTCCAAGTTCCAGCCTAATAGCTTCATATTCCCCCTTACTCCAATTAAATGTTTTCCTATCTTGTCTGTTTCTATCCCTCTCCAATGCTATGGTAAAGTAGATGGAATTGTGATCACATCTCCATCATTGCTTTAATCGGTGAGCAATGGGAGCTTTAATTGATGAATTGGAACAAAACATCTGCTTGCACCCCATTCTACAGCTTGCCCACTACAAGGTTCGCACATTCTGCCTCTGCTTCTTGGAATCTTAGACAATAGACAATAGGTGTAGAAGTAGACCATTCGGCCCTTCGAGCCTGCACCACCATTTTGAGATCATGGCTGATCATCTACTATCAATACCCGGTTCCTGCCTTGTTCCCATATCCCTTGATTCCCCTATCCATAAGATACCTATCTAGCTCCTTCTTGAAAGCATCCAGAGAATTGGCCTCCACTACCTTCCGAGGCAGTGCATTCCAGACCCCCACAACTCTCTGGGAGAAGAAGTTTTTCCTTAACTCTGTCCTAAATGACCTACCCCTTATTCTCAAACCATGCCCTCTGGTACTGGAATCTCCCAGTATCTGGAACATATTTCCTGCCTCTATCTTGTCCAATCCCTTAATAATCTTATATGTTTCAATCAGATCCCCTCTCAATCTCCTTAATTCGAGCGTGTACAAGCCCAGTCTCTCTAACCTCTCTGCGTAAGACAGTCCAGACATCCCAGGAATTAACCTCGTGAATCTACGCTGCACTTCCTCTACAGCCAGGATGTCCTTCCTTAACCCTGGAGACCAAAACTGTACACAATACTCCAGGTGTGGTCTCACCAGGGCTCTGTACAAATGCAAGAGGATTTCCTTGCTCTGGTACTCAATTCCCTTTGTAATAAAGGCCAACATTCCATTAGCCTTCTTCACTGCCTGCTGCACTTGCTCATTCACCTTCAGTGACTGATGAACAAGGACTCCTAGATCTCTTTGTATTTCTCCCTTACCTAACTCTACCCCGTTCAGATAATAATCTGCCTTCCTGTAATTACTCCCAAAGTGGATAACCTCACACTTATTCACATTAAACGTCATCTGCCAAGTATCTGCCCACTCCCCCAGCCTATCCAAGTCACCCTGAATTCTCCTAACATCCTCATCACTTATCACACTGCCACCCAGCTTAGTATCATCAGCAAATTTTCTGATGTTATTCTCAATGCCTTCATCTAAATTGTTGACGTAAATCGTAAACAGCTGTGGTCCCAATACCGAGCACTGTGGTACCCCACTAGTTACCACCTGCCATTCTGAGAAACACCCATTCACTGCTACCCTTTGCTTTCTATCTGCCAACCAGTTTTCTATCCATGTCAATGTCTTCCCCCCAATGCCATGAGCTTTGATTTTACCCACCAATCTCCTATGTGGGACCTTATCAAATGCCTTCTGAAAATCGAGGTACCCTATATCCACTGGATCTCCCCCGTCTACCTTCCTGGTTACATCCTCGAAAAACTCCAACAGATTAGTCAAGCATGATTTACCCTTGGTAAATCCATGCTGGCTCGGCCCAATCCTATCACTGCTATCTAGATATGCCACTATTTCATCTTTAATAATGGACTCTAGCATCTTCCCCACCACCGATGTCAGGCTGACAGGTTGATAGTTCTCTGTTTTCTCCCTCCCTCCTTTCTTAAGAAGTGGGATAACATTAGCCATTCTCCAATCCTCAGGAACTGATCCTGAGTCTAAGGAACATTGGAAAATGATTACCAATGCATCCGCAATTTCCAGGGCCACCTCCTTTAGTACCCTAGGATGCAGACCATCTGGACCGGGAGATTTGTCAGCCTTCAGTCCCATCAGTCTACTCATCACTGTTTCCTTCCTAATGTCAATCTGTTTCATTTCCTCTGTTACCCTATGTCCTTGGCCCATCCATACATCTGGGAGATTGCTTGTGTCTTCCTTAGTGAAGACAGATCTAAAGTACTTAGTAAATTCTTCTGCCATTTCTCTGTTTCCCATAACAATTTCACCCAATTCATTCTTCAAGGGCACAACATTGTTCTTAACTATCTTCTTTCTCTTCACATACCTAAAAAAGCTTTTGCTATCCTCCTTTATATTCCTGGCTAGCTTGCGTTCGTACCTCATTTTTTCTCCCTGTATTGCCTTTTTAGTTAAGTTCTGTTGTTCCTCAAAAACTTCCCAATCATCTGTCCTCCCACTCACCTTAGCTCTGTCATACTTCCTTTTTTTTAAAGCTATGCAATCTCTGACTTCCTTTGTCAACCACTGTGGCCCCTTTCCCCCCTTTGAATCCTTCCTTCTCCAGGGAATGAACTGATTTGGCACCTTGTGCATTATTCCCAAGAATACCTGCCATTGCTGTTCCACTGTCTTTTCTGCTAGGATATCCATCCAGTCAACTTTGGCCAGCTCCTCCCTCATGGCTCCATATTTTCCCCTGTTCAACTGCAACACTGACACCTCCGAGCTGCCCTTATCCTTCTCAAATTGCAGATAAAAACTTATCATATTATGATCACTACCTCCTAATGGCTCCTTTACTTCAAGATCGCTTATCAAATCCTGTTCATTACATAACACTAAATCCAGAATAGCCTTGTCCCTGGTCAGCTCTCGTACAAGCTGTTCCAAGAATGCATCCCGTAGGCACTCTACAAACTCCCTATCCTGGGGTCCAGCACCAACCTGATTCTCCCAGTTCACCTGCATGTTGAAATCCCCCATAACTACTGCGACATTACCTTTGCCACATGCCAATGTTAACTCCCTATTCAACTTGCACCCAATATCCATGCTACTGTTTGGTGGCCTGTAGACAACACCCATTTGGGTCCTTTTGCCCTTACTGTTTCTCAGTTCTATCCACACAGACTCTACTTCTCCTGATCCTATGTCCTCCCTTGCAAAGGACTGAATCTCATTCCTCACCAACAGGGCCACCCCACCCCCTCTGCCCACATTTCTGTCCCTACGATAGCACGTATACCCTTGTACATTCATTTCCCAGGTCTGATCTCCCTGCAGCCCTGTCTCCGTTATCCCAACAACATCATAGTTACCCATTCGCACCTGAGCTTCAAGCTCATCTGCCTTATTTCTGACACTTCGTGCATTCAGATATAGAATTTTTTGCCCATTTCTCCTCTCTCTGTTTGAATCGCTGCCTATTGTGCTTAACCCAGCTCCCCGAACTCCCATCAGGTTATACACCCCTAGAATTTTGTTGTCCTTCCTAAATTTACTTATTCTTTCTGCACATTTAACTCCATGTTCCATCAGACCATCCCTCTGTACATGTGTCCTCCTTATCACTTGTTCCGCCTCACCTTTCTCTACTACACACTTAATATTCCGGAACCGTGTAGTCCCCACCTGTCCTTTATTCTTCCTCTCGCTATCCTCTTTCACATTCTGGATCCCCGCCCCCTGCAAATTTAGTTTAAACCCCCCCAAGAAGCACTAGCAAACTTCCCTGCAAGAATGTTAGTACCGCTCCAGTTCAGGTGTAAACCATCCCTTCGGAACAGATCCCACCTTCCCTGGAACAAAGCCAAATTATCTACAAACCTGAAGCCCTCCCTCCTGCACCATCCTCTCAGCCACGTATTAATCTGTATAATCTTTCTGTTCCTTGCCTCACTCGCAAGTGGCACAGGTAGCAATTCTGAGATTGTTACCCTCGAGGTCTTGCTCTTCAGCTTCGCACCTAACTCCCTGAACTCCCTACGCAGGACCCCCTCACTCATCCTACCCACGTCATTGGTCCCTACATGGACCACAACATCTGGATTCTTGCCCTCCCTCTCGAGAATAACCTGCACCCGATCTGAGATGTCTCAGACTCTGGCACCAGGGAAGCAACATACCATCCGAGACTCCCGATCTTCCCCACAAAATCTCCTATCCACCCCCCTGACTATAGAATCCCCTATCAATACCGCTCTCTTCTCTTCCCTCCTCCCCTTCCTAGTCGAGGGTCCAACCTCAGTGCCAGAGACAGGACCACTGCAACTTGTTCCTGGTAGGTCATCCCCACCAACAGTATCCAAAACGGTATACTTATTGTTGATGAGAACGGCCACAGGGGTGCTCTGCTCTCTCTGTCTGCTCCCCCTGCCTCTCTTGACTGTCACCCATTTGCCTACCTCCTGTCTTTTCGGTGTGACTACCTCCCGATAACTCTTATCTATCTCTGCCTCCGCCTCCCGAATCTTCTTGGAGAATGCAGAGTGCTGGAACACCCAAACAATCTCCAAACTTTCACACTCACATTGTTGTTTCAATCACTCTTGTTGCTTTAATCAGCAAATGGGGTCAAACATTGGCTCGCGCCCCATCCTGCAACCTCCTCGCCACCTGCTTCACTCAAGTTGCCTCTGGCTCCCAGAATCCTCTCAGAGACTGCAGATCCTGTCAGGCGCCAACAGTTCCAGAATCACGTTCAAGACAGAAAACAAACGTAAAAGACATGAAAGAAGTGAAAAAGCTGGTTTCATGATCTATCCTTAAGATGTCGAGCAAAGTTGTACACAGGGACCACCTTGACCGATAAAAGGTTAAGATTAGGGTTTCTGATGTAGGTCCTGGACCAGAAATACAAACTTCTCTTTGCACTGACACTGTCTATATTTTGTCAATATGTTCTGTTTTCATTTCACAACCTTAGCAATTTAAGAAAAATATTTCTCCTCTTCCTGTTTGGAGTCCACTACCTCTAACTTCTATTCATATTCTCTGGACCCAGAAGAGTCGTTTCATTGACTTAGGCTGTGCAAGAGACTGAGCAACATCTCCACTTCCCTTTACTTAGCCGCGTGTGTTCAGCTATCTCTACTCTGAATAAGCAGTCATAGAGTGGCTCACCGATTCATGAGGGTGTCCCCTGCTGCTAGATCATCTATTTCAGTAGGAATTGGACACGGGTGTGGTGATGTCATGAAGGGCCGGTTTGGCTGGGGGGGGTGGGCCAGTGGCACTGGAGGTTACTCAGTGCCAAAGTTGTGCGTTAGATACTGAGGACATGTATTTAAGGTTAGAGAGGGATGCTTGTTGGAGATATGCAGGGCCATAAGGTTTCATTCAACCTGATAATGTGGCTTCCTTCACTGCTACTGTTATACCAGATGTAAGCGGCAAAAACAACATCTCAATCTTCTGTTGCTTTAGAATAGAACATGGAATATACAGTACTGTGCAAATGATTTAGTCACATACATATCACTGGGGTGCCTAAGATATTTGCACAGTACTGTATCTATCAACCTGGAGTGGTGAGCGAGTTTGTGTATCTGGTGGGAGCATAGGATGTTGGGAATGGTGAAGTTGGAGCATGGCAGGAAGGATGTTGGACAGATGGTAGAGAAGGAGTGCCAGGGGCGGGGTGGTGCAGGTGTAGACACCCCCAGCCCTGAGACACCAGGAAGATCATTTGATTCCAAACATTTGGTTTATTGATCATCACAGAATGTCTCTCTGGTGCTTCCTGCTCCCTCCCCTCTCCCTTCCCCTTTTCCCAACCATGATTCCCCTCTCCCTGCCCCCTCCCAACTCTCAGGCCACAAAGGAGACCCACATCAGAATCAGGTTTATCATCACTCACATATATCATGAAGTGTTTTTGTAGCAACAGTACAATGCAATACATAAAATTACTATAGTACTGTGCAAAGGTCTTAAGCACCCTAGCTATATATATGGGTGTAAGACTTTGCTCAGTACAGTAGAATAGCACAGCACAGTATTAGCTGTTTGGTCTATAATGCTGTGTCATTCCTTTAACCTACTCCAAGGTCAAACTAATTCTTCCATCTCACATGGCCCACCAGTTTTTTTTCATCCATATGCCTTTCTAAAAGTTTCTTAAATTTCCCTCGCGATCTGCCTCTACCACTGCTCCTGGCAGTGCATTCCACGCCCCCACCACTCTCTGTGTAAAAAAAAAGCCAGTTCCCACATTCCCCTAAATAAAATGCTGGAGATCCTCAACAGGCCAGGCAGCTTTTACGAAGAACAAAGAGACAGCATTTCGGTAGAGACCCTTCATCCACAGATGCTTCCTGACCTGCTGAGAACCTCCAGCATTTTATGTCTGTGTTACTCTGAATTTCCAGCATCTGCAGAATCCCGTGTGTTTCTGATACTCCCCCTATACTTCCTCTCAGCACCTTAAAGTTATACCCCTTGTTTTAGCCATCTCCACCCTGGGAAAAAAAGTCTCTGTCCACTTGATCTATGCCTCTTGTACAATCTTCCTTGCTGCAAAGTGAAAAGCACGTGCTTGCTCAACCTATCCTCATAAAATATGCTCTCTAATCCAAGAATCTTCCTGGTAAATTTGCTCTGCACCCTCTATATCCTTCCAATAATGAAATGAGCAGAACTAAATACGATTCTTCTGGAATAAGCAGTGAATTTTCCAACTTCAGGTAAATTTCTCTCCCATCACTTTCCATTATGCCCGCTTTTCACTTCCTTTCTTTCAAATGCCTTCCTCACAAGCAAAACTCATGCTCCTGATCACGTGATTTGTCTCCACCCATCTTCAGAAGATCTTTTGTCTTGCACCTCATTTTTTCTGCCAGGTCTCTTTGAGAACTGCAGATGCTCCACAGCTTCGTTCACTGATCAAAGCTTTGACTGGTTTCACTTTCCATGGACCCTGCTCAACTGACTGAATTCCTCCGGCGTTTCCTTTTTGCTTAATGTTGCAGCATTTGCAGTTTAATTTGTTTTCCAAAAGTGATTTGTTGCTCTGAGATCACTTTGATAAACGCAAGGAACTTAACCCACAAAGAACCATCAGAAACTGCTGCTACTGAAATAGTCATTATCATCACGATAGTTAAAAAACTCAGACTGAGCCCTCATTCCATCTGAATAATAAATGCTGGCATCACAAAGTAAAACAGTTTGAACAAGCGGGCAGTCACACACAAAAAACACATCTATAAATAAACACATGCAAGTACGAGTGCATACAAACACATTGCATGTAATGCACACGGACAGATTTGTGAACATATATATACACAAGTGTACACACACGTATACACATTCACATATATGTAAATGCACACAAATATACACACAAATGTGTGCTCAAGGCACATACACTTCCTGTTGGCTACCTATTTCAATTCTACTTCCCATCCCCATTCCAACGTATCAGTCCATGGCCTCCTCTATTGCCACAATGAGGCCACGCTCAGGTTGGAAGAGCAACATCTTATATTCCATGTAGGCAGCCTCCAACCCGATGACATGAAAATCGATTTCTCAAACTGCCAGTATTTGCCCCCTCCTTCACTACTCCAATTCCCGTTTCTCTCTCTCTCTTACCTGCCCATCAACTCTCTCTGATGCTCCACCACTTCCCTTTCTTCCATGGTCTTCTGTCCTATCAGAATTCCCCCTTCTCCAGCCCTTTATCGCTTTCACCAATCAACTTTCCAGCTCTTTACTTCACCCCCTACCCCCCTCTCCTGGTTTCACCTATCACCTGCCACCTTGTGCTTCTTCCTCTGCTCCCCCCACCTTCTTATTCTGAATCCTTCCCACTTGCTCTCAACCCAAGACTTTGACTGTTTACTCTTTTCCACAGATGCTGCTTGGCGTTCTAAGCTTCAACTGCATTTTGTGTGTCGCTTGGATTTGATCATCTGCAGATTTTCTTGTATTTGTAACACAGAACATAGAATATTTAAGACCATAAGACATAGGAGCAGAATTAGGCCTCCTGGCCCATTGCATTTGCTCCACCATTCAATCATAGCTGATCCTTTTTCCCTCTCCTCAGCTCCTCTCCCCAGCCTTCTCCCCGTAAACTTTGATGCCGTGCCCAATCAAGAACCTATCAAACTCTCCTAGATATACCCAATGAGCAGCCATCCACAAATTCACCACCCTCTTGCTAAAAATATTTCTCAGCATCTCTGTTTTAAATTAATATAGAACACTACAGCACAGTACAAACCCTCTGGCCCACCCACTATGTTATACTAACAATTTAACAGACTCAAAGATTAATTAAACCTACCCTCTTACATAGCTTCCATTCTTCTTTCATCCATGTGCCTGTCTAAGAGTCTCTGGATTGTCCTTAGTGTATCTGCTTATACCATCACCCCGGCAGGGTGTTTCATGCACACAGCATTCTCTGTGTAAAAAAACCTTATATCTAACACCAACACCTCCCATATATTCCTTCAATCACCTTAAAATTATACCAGCCAGTATAAGGCACTTTGGCCTTGGGAAAAGTTTCCTGGCTATCCACCTGATCGATGTTTCTCAAATGTCCATTCAAATACGTAAACACAAGAAATTCTACAGATGCTGGAAATCCAAAGCAACACACACAAAATGCTGGAAGAACTTGGGAAGTCAGGTCAGTGTCTATGGAAAAGATCAAACAGTTGACATTTCAGGCTGAGACCTTTGTTCAGGTCTAACCAGGAAGGTGGAAGATGCCAGATTAAAAAGGTTGCGAGAGGGCAAGGAGGATAGGTGGAGCCAAGTGGAGGGGAAAGGTAAAGGGTTGGAGAGGAAGGAATCTGATGGGAGAGGAGAATGGACGATAGGAGAAAGGGAATGGGGAGGGGACGCAGGGGGAGGTGATAAGTATGTGAGAATGGGGAATAGGAGACGATGAGATGGCGAGGAAAGCAGTTTTTTTACCGGTAGGAGATATGGATATTCATGATATCAGGGTGGAGGCTACCCAGATAGAATATAAGGTGCTGTTCCTCCATCTTGAGGGCAGCCTTAGCACAAGAGGAGGCCATAGACTGACATGGAATGGAAATTGGAAATAAAATACTGGCCACTAGGAAGTTCCACTATTGGTGGATAGAGCAAAGATACCCAAAGAAGTGGTCCCCCAATTTATGACAGGTCTCACCATTGTAGAGGAGACCACATCAGGAGCACTCAATACTATGGACGACCCCAGCAGATTCGCAGATAAAGTGTTGCCTCACCTGGAAGGACAATTTGGGGCCCTAAATGGAAAAGCATGTATCTACACAAATACACATACACAAACGTGTGCGCGCGCACACACACACACACGCACATACGTACACACACGTGCAAGCATGAACATATAATCACACATGCATGTACTGAATGCACACATGCAGACTTAGAAATTCTCTGAGAATTTTGATTAATGAAGGCTAGACACTTTGAAATGTTCAAACAGTTAATTTTGTTGATTAATCTTCCAGCACATGGATTTATCTTCAATAGATGATTAATTAGATGATAATCTTACACTTCAGTGCGCAAGATAAAATCCACTGTAGGCCCAATGTGAATAAATGAATTATTGTCAGTGACTTATGAAATTTAACATTTAATTTAAATCTCAGATTTCTCATGACCAGGACCCGACATTGCTGAGACTGTGCAAAGGCAAGCCATCCTTCGACCCATACAGAAGCCTATTGTATCATTCAATTTCAGAGTGTATTTTTATCAGTACTTTGCAACTAAAACTCATTCTCCTCCATTGTTATTTTCAGCCCCCAATGTAAAAATGAAAATGGCCCTATCTACCCCAATGATCCTGTGAAACCTATTGGATACTGAAAGGCTTGGACAGAGTGGATGTGGAGGTGATGCTTCCATTAGTAGGAGAGTCTAGGATCCGAGGGCACAGCCTCAGAACAAAAGGATATCCCTTTGGAACTGATGTGAGGAGTAATTTTTTAAAACAGAGGGTAGAGTATCTGTGGAATTGGTTGCCACAGAGTTAATGAAGGCCAAGTCACCCTTCGTCTCGGCCCGAAACGTCAACATCGCTTCTCCCTATAGATGCTGCCTAGCCTGCTGTGTTCTACCAGCATTTTGTGTGTGCTGTTAATTCACTGAATACATTTAAATGTATGTATCACAAATTTGTGCTGGTGTATTAGCATGAAATGCAACAAAACCAGTAATATTCAGCAATTATAATGGACATCAAATAGCCTAATTCTGCTCCTATATTTTGTGGCCCGATAGTCTGTCTGGAGCCAGGTGTCATTCTATAAATACGATCTGGCACTCCCATGTGCAAGTCAGCCTTCCCTCCCTGACTCAACTTCCATATCAGCAATGCATGGGAAGGCATTGTTCCATGCAGAACTCCTTTGTGTGTTGCAGTGGGATTTGCCCTCGTTGCCCAGAAAGCAACCAGTTCTGCTCCCTCCCTGGTCACCTGGTCCTCTCAGAATAATGCTGGATAGACCCTCAGCTCACCAGCATTGTGAGCCCCGCTCGTTCTTCCCTGAAAGTCAGAAGGTTAAAAATTTGAAGCTTCCATACCAATAAGGGGAAAGGTTTGGTAATTAGAAACTGTTGGTTGGTGAGGTCAAGTCGAGTTTATTGTGACGTGCACAAGTGCAATGAGGAAATCAGTTCAAGAGGGAGCTGAACTACTTGAGAACAATTTCCACTGTGCTATGGAGAACAAGCAGCAGCTGAGACTGAACAACCAAAAGACCCAACCATTGACCACAACCACCACTTACTCTTACCCACATAGCACCAGAATACATGGGTCCTGGGTCGACATGTCTCCAACCACCTGAGGACTCACCAATAGACAGACCCTTAAGAGATCATCAGACTCAACTCAAGCAATCGCATTACTACCAATAAGATATGGAGAGGATGTTTCCTATGGTGGGGGCATCTAAGATCAGAGGACCCAGCTTCAGAATTGAGGGACGTCCATTTAGAACATAGCTGAGGATGAATTTCTTTAGCCAGAGAGTGGTGAATCTGTGGAATTCATTACCACAGATAACTGTGGAGACCAAGTCATTGTGTATACAGTACTTAAGGCAGAGGTTGATCAGTTCTTGATTATTCAGGGTAGGAAGGGATATGGGAGAAGGCAGGAGATTGGGGCTGAGAGGGAAATGGATCAGCCAACATTGGAGAAGATTCAATGGGTCAAATGACTTAATTCTGCTCATATACCTTATGGTCTTATGATCTTATTAATATTGCACAGAAACAGGTCCTTCAACACAACTCTTCCCTACCTACCAAAGTGCCCATCTAAGGTTGTCCTCTTTTGGCCCATATCCATTTGCAGCTGTTCAGTTAATGCTGTGCAACATTTGATTTTTAGCCTTGGTTACATGACATTCTTTACATCTGTGGTATTCTCCTTTAAGGGAATCCACCCTAGCATCCTGTATGACAACCTCTTGCGAGAGCATCATACTCAACTTGAGTGGTCACCCTACTACTAGAATGAGGTACAATGAAAAACGTGCTTGCAGCTATAGCATGTCTGCATCACAGGCACATGGGGTCAGAAAACACACTGAACATAAGTTAGGTATAGATTGTACAAGACAGTGAAGAAAATAAAGAAAATGTCACATGTACAGTGAAATATTGAAACACGCTTTGTAATGTCTCGTTTTCATCAATGACTAAAACAATCTGAGGACATGGCCCAAGTGTGGTCATGCTTCCAGTGTCAATTTAGCGTGTCCGCAGGAAGAAAAGGCCAAATGTAAACATGGGTCACTTAGAATCTGAGGAAAGATTAAATATAATGGGAAGTAGTTGTATTGCATTATATTTGCTAAGACATTAATCAAATATTTTGCATAATCTTCACTACAGAAAGAAACCTAAATGTAGCAGAAGTGGTAATAAGCTGAAGATTTAATGTCAATTTAAAGTAATTAATGTCAGTAATTCTGGAGAAATGACATGAAGTAAGGCTAATAAATCACATGGTTGTAACAAGTGGTTGCAAGGACAAGAGGTGCATTAGTAGTGACCCTCTGTAAATGCCTGATGCTGGAATAGACTCAATAGACTGGGAGGTAGATAATATGGCTATGAATGGGGCATGACATAAGGCAAGGAACAATAGGCTTATACTTCAAATCAGTTATCAGGGAAATGTTAAAATTTGTTATTGAGCACATTTAGAAAAACAGCATTAAATAGCTCAGCAGAGTCATGTGGCTTGATAAAAGTGTTTGAGAAATTTAGTGGAGTGTCTGAGGAAGTATGTAGCAGGATAGATGAGGGAGAACCAGTTGATGTTGTATATCAGGATTTGTAAAGGTTTGTAATGAGGCACCATGAAGAAGAAGCTCAAGAAGTGATGGTTTTGTATCAACATGCATGGAGAAATGACTATGAATAAGATAAATAGGAGAAGTAGTTTCTTAGTCCCTTGCCATTCAGTAAAATCATGACTGAACTTCACACTATTTTTGTGTACTGGTCCAAGTTATCTCCCCTTATATCCAGTTATACTGACTTTGGATGAAGGTGGAAACCAGAACCAGAATGAATGGATATTTTTTAGAATGCAACACCGTTTCTATTGGAGTGCACCCAACAACAGCACTCTGTGAATGAAAGGACAATTGTGATGTGCCATCTTCTGCCAGCTCCACTGTTGAGGTTTTGGATGGCTTGTTCTTTGTCTGGACCTTCTCTCTTGACTTCAGTGCATTGGATCCCCCTACTAGGAGCTAAGCAGCAGGCAGCATAGCTGTCAGGATCACAAGCCTCTCCATCATGACAAGGTGATGATCCTCAGAAAAGGCTTGACTGTGACTGGGTAAGAGACAGGAGGAAAGACTACGTCAAGACTGCTGGGCTGGTCGATATCAGCTCCAGGATACTGAAAGACTGTGCAAGCCAGCTGTCTGATATTTTGCAGCACCTTTACAATCAGAGTCTGAGTCAAGAAAAGATACCGGTGCTCTGGAAAACTTCCTGCTTGGTTCCTATACCCAATCAGGCGACTCATTCTGAACTTAATGTCTACAGACCAATTGCTCTCACATCTCATGTGATGAAGGTGCTGGAGAGGTTGGTCCTGGCTTACCTTGGACCACAGGTGAGATCTCCATTGGACCCTCTACAGTTTACCAACCTCATGTGGGAGTGGATGATGACACCACCACCTATTGCAGAGAGTTCACTCCCACCTGGATGATGCTGGTAGCATTGTGAGAATCACATTTCTCTAGTGCCTTCAATACAATCCAGCCACTTCTTCAGAGTGAGAAGCTACAAAGGATGAGCGTAGACAAATCCAGTATCTCCTGGATTACTGACTACCTGACAGATAGACCCCAGTTTGTATGGCTGAGTAGTTCTCTGTCTGAGATGGTGGTGAGTGGCACTGTAGCACCACGAGGGCTGTCCTGTCTCCATTTTTGTTCACACTGCACACCTCAGACTTTCAGTGCAAATCTGAGTCTTGTCACTTGCAGAAGTTCTCTGATGACTCTGTGGTGGTTGGGTGTATCAGAGATGGGCAGGAGTGGGAGTACAGAGGACTGGTGGACAGGTTTGTGGAGTGGTGTGGGAGGAGTCACCTGCTCCTGAATGTGGCCAGAACCAGGGAGATGGTGATTGATTTTAGGAGGAAGAGGTATGTGACGAGTCCTGTACACATCCTGGGAGAAGAGGTTGCAGTGGTGGGGGAGTACAAATACTTGACTGTTCACCTCGACAACAGACTTGACTGGAAAACCAACAGCAAGGCTGTTTACAAGAAGGGGACGAGCAGACTCTATTTTCTAAAGAAGCTGAGATCCTTCAATGTGTGCAGTAGGATGTTGGAGATCTTTTACCTGTCTGAGTGCTGCTTTATGTCCTTGGCTTCAACCCAGACTCTTTGAGTTAGTGGTGGAGAGGAGATCACTAAACAAACTGTTATCCGTTATGGACAATCAGACACATCCACTCCATGACCTACTGAATAAGCAGTGGAACACCCTTTGTAATGAGGCACCATGAAGAGGAAGCTCAAGAAGTGATGGTTTTGTATCAACATGCATGGAGAAATGACTATGAATAAGATAAATAGGAGAAGTAGTTTCTTAGTCCCTTGCCATTCAGTAAAATCATGACTGAATTTCACACTATTTTTGTGTACTGGTCCAAGTTATCTCCCCTTATATCCAGTTATACTGACTTTGGATGAAAAACAGACTCATTCACCTCTGCTGTCACAAGGATCGTTACAGAAAATCTTTCCTACCAAATGCAATAAGCATATACAACAGTTCATCTCTGTGTGACAGGAGAACACACATCATTGTACAATAGTCTCTGCTTTATTATTTTGTACATTATTATTGTACATAGGTAATTACTGTGTATATTATTATTCTGTATTTATTATTAGCTAGTATTATTATTATATTTATTATTATTGCTAAGAGTGCTTTTAAATGTTGCTGATGTAACAAAATAATTTCCTACTGGATCAAAAAAGTACTTAATATTATTTATTATTATCAAAAGAAAAGAAACGCATTGGAAAAGATAATGAGTGGAGATTAATATGTGGAACAGTGGCTCTACCCTAACCTTTGTGACAGTCTTTAAGGAGTTTCTCCCTGTAACTACATGGGTTCCCTCAGAGAGCTCTGGCTTCTTCCCACATTCCTAGCATTTTGGCAAGTTAATATCCCCTATTACGTTCTCAAGCAGTAGACTTGGGACAGAGTTAAGAGCAATGTTGGGGAGAATAAAAATGTATTAGTGCAACACGAGTGAATCTGCAGATGCTGGAAATAAATAAAAAACAAAAAACACAGAATGCTGTCTGACCCGCTGAGTTCTGCCAGCATTTTGTATTAGGGCAGATGGGTTGAGTTGTTCTCCAATCTGGGCAATCCATTTGTAAATGTTTTATCACCATGGAAGGAACATCATCAGTGTGCTGTTCACTTGTGGTGTGTCCTATAAATGCTTAGCTTTTACAGACAGACAGACATATTTTATTGATCCCGAGGGAAACTGGGTTTCGTTACAGCCGCAACAACCAAGAATAATGAAGGGATATAGTAATATAAGACCATAAATAATTAAATAATAATAAGTTAATCATGCCAAGTGGAAATTAGTCCAGGACCAGCCTATTGTCTCAGGGTGTCTGACACTCCGAGGGAGGAATTGTAAAGTTTGATGGCCACAGGCAGGAATGACTTCCTATGACGCTCAGTGTTACATCTCGGTGGAATGAGTCTCTGGCTGAATGTACTCCTGTGCCTAACCAGTACATTATGGAGTGGATGGGAGTCATTGTCCAAGATGGCATGCAACTTGGACAGCATCCTCTTTTCAGACACCACCGTCAGAGAGTCCAGTTCCACCCCCCACAACATCACTGGCCTTACTAATGAGTTTGTTGATTCTGTTGGTGTCTGCTACCCTCAGCTTCCTGCCCCAGCACACAACAGCAAACATGATAGCACTGGCCACCACAGCCTCATAGAACATCCTCAGCATCATCGGGCAGATGTTAAAGGACCTCAGTCTCCTCAGGAAATAGAGACGGCTCTGACCCTTCTTGTAGACAGCCTCAGTGTTCTTTGACCAGTCCAGTTTATTGTCCATTTGTATCCCCAGGTATTTGTAATCCTCCACTATGTCCACACTGACCCCTTGGATGGAAACAGGGGTTACCGGTGCCTTGGCCCTCCTCAGGTCCACCACCAGCTCCTTAGTCTTTTTCACATTAAGCTACAGATGATTCTGCTCGCACCATGTGACAAAATTTCCCACCGTAGCCCTGTACTCAGCCTAATCTCCCTTGCTGATGCATCCAACTATGGCAGAGTCATCAGAAAACTTCTGAAGATGGCAAGACTCTGTGTTGTAGTTGAAGTCCGAGGTGTAGATGGTGAAGAGAAAGGGAGACAGGACAGTCCCCTGTGGAGCCCCAGTGCTGCTGATCACTCTGTCTGACACACAGTGTTGTACTGTACTTTATCATTTATGCAAAGTACAGTATGTATTGTACTTATCAATCAGTTGATTGGTTGTCATTATGGAAACTCAGCTGTGGCTTAGGAAGGGGGTCTCATCGCTGCTCGGTTGTGTGGCGCTGTTTAGAATTTTGCCTGCATACGTATTAGTGTAGGCCCATTGCAAATATGTGTTGGATGGCTGACATGTCTGTTTTCTTCCTGCATGACTATATGGTTCTACCATTCTATGTGAGGTTATTCACTTTGGAAAGAAAAATAGAAAATAATATTTTCTCATATGATAGGTTAGTGTTACAGGGAAACTCTGATATTTGACCAGGAGGTACAGTAAAATGGGCATGCTTTCAAGGAAATCATTAGAAGATCAAGCTGTATTTTGGCTTTCTTGAAAGGGCTTTGTTTGTCCTTGCTAGTAAATAGAACTTTGATGACTCCATACTTTGAATATTGTGTGCAATTTTGGTCCCTGTACTTAAGGAAAGAAAGCTACCCTGAAACTGTATAGTTCAGACTTACTGCAGTGATTCCAAGTTCTGATGATGGTTCTGTGAGATTGCAATTATTTCTAATTCTATTTCTAATGAAAAAAGGTGTTGATCTCTCCAAAACCTGTACATTCTGGGTTGGATTGAAGGGTGAGATGCTGAGAGAATCTTTCCCATGACAGGAGAATGCTGAACAATATGAGTGGCATGGTAATGTAACAGTTAGCGGAACATTATTACACCGCCTGTGACTCAGCTTCAGCTATGCTGCTCTCTGTAAGGAGTTTGTACATTCTCCCCATGACAGCTTAGGTCTCTTCTGGGTGCTCTGGTTTTCTTCTACATTCAAATGACCTGCGGGTCAGTAGATTAACTGGTCACATGGGTGTAAGTGGGCAGCACAGGCTCATTGGGCCTGTTACAGACAGACAGACAGACATACTTTATTGATCCCAAGGGAAATTGGGTTTCGTTACAGTCGCACCAACCAAGAACAGTGAAGAAATATAGCAATATAAAACCATAAATCTGCATTACCAATCTGCATTTCTGAATTTTAAAATATAATTGGCACGTAATCTCAGGATACAGGGGATAACCATTTTGGGAGGAGATCAGGAGGAGATTCTTTATGAAGAGACACATAGTTTTGTTGAGTCCACTCAGTTATTAAATAAACAAAAGAGTAATGTGGTTAGATTTTTGCAAACATGAGAGATGCTGGAAATCCAGAGTAACACACACAAAATGCTGGAGGAACTCAGCAAATCAGGCAGCACCTATGGAGGGAAATGAACAATTGACATTTTGGGCAGTGACTTTTCTAATAAAGGGTTATCACATTGGAGATTAGTCAGATATTCAATAGTCTAACAGACTTGAAGAGCCAAAAGAGCTCTTTCTCCTCCTTATTTTCATAAGACAACTCTAATAACCAGGAAGAGAAAAGGCTTTCAAGAGTGATGGACACAACCCAGTCTATCGCAGGCAAAGCCCTCCCCACAATAATACTGCCATCATGAAAAAAAAAACACCCACCATTCAGCCCATGCTCTCTTCTGACTACTACCATTGGGAAGGAGTTACAGAAGTTTTACGTCTCACACCATCTGTCACGGTCCCTTCTGGCAATCGCCCACCTGGCTATTTTCCTCAGGAATTGGGCCTCAATCACCTCGTTTAGTTTCCAATCATTCTCAGGTTCCACTAACTACAGACACCTGCTTTCCATCAGCAAACCCCGTGACCACAACAAAGTGCTGCCAGTTCGTTGATCAACTCGTGTATGAGTAACCTCGTTCCATGGTTCTTAGGACTATCAGTTCTAAGTCTAGCATCATTCCTGAATTCTTTACTAAAACCAAGACTCGGGGTAAAGTCTCCCTTGGCACCAATTCCACGCTCGCAACGACCGTAACGCCTCCCGACTTGGCCTCTGCGCCCATGTTCGGCACTTGGATTCGTTCCACCGCCACGTCCTTGCAACACCATCAGGTTGAGGAAACAGTTTTTGACCTGAAAGCCATCAAACTCCTGAAGCAGCATGGTTAAACTCATTCACCACCACTCTGAACTGATTCTATGACTTACAGACTCACTTTCAAGGACTTGCAGTGGAATCTGGACCAGCTGGAAAAAAGGACTGAGAAATGACAGATGACAGCTGGAATTGAATGCAGACTAGTGTTAGTTGTTACACTTTGGGAGGACAAACCAGGGTTGGACTTTCACAGTGAGTGGGAGAGCACGGAGAAGTGTATTAGTACAGGGGGATCTGAGAATATAGATCCATAACTCCTTCAAAGCTTCGTCCCAGGTAGATAGGGTCATACGGAGAGCTTTTGACACATTGGCCTTCATAAATCTGAGCACAGGAGTTGGGATGTCATGTTGGAGTATTTTGTACAGATCTGGTCACCTGCCTGTAGGGAAAGGTATCAATAATATTGAATGAGTGCAAAGAGAATTTGCAAGGTTGTTGCGGGACTTGACCTGAGTTGTGGGGTAAGTTTGTAAAGGTTAGGTCTTTATTTCTTGGAGCATAGGAGAACAAAGGAGATTTGTTAAAGGTATACAGATTATGAGGGGTGTAGCTAGGGTACATGTAAGCAAGCTTTTTTTCACTGGGTGGGTGAGACTAAAACTAGAGGTCATGGGTTAAAGGTGAAAGGTGAAATGGTTAAGGAGACTATGAGGGGCTGCTTCTTCAGTCAAGGGTGCTGGGAGAGTGGAACTACCTGCCCCTGGAGTTGGTGAATGCACTTAATTTGGATAGGTACATGGATGGGGGGGGGAGTATGGAGGGCTATGGTCATGGTGCAGGTCAATGGGACGAGGCAGATTAATAGTCTGGTGCATCTAGATGGTCAGAAGAGCCTGCTGCTATGCTGTAGTGATCTTTGACTGTGACTCCTTAGAACTCATTCTCGATATTATTTTTATTTACACAGATTGTCTTCTTCTGTACAGTGGTTGTTTTTCTGTGAATGCAAGGAATCACCTTCCAGCTTGTCCTCCTTCACTCCTCCCCCCCCCTCAAATTTCTTACTTTGGCATCTTCCCCCTTCCTTTCCAGTCCTGAAGAAGCATCTTGGCCTGAAACATCGACATTTTATTCATTTCCTTAGATGCTGCCTGAGTGACTGAATTCCTCCAGCATTTTGTGTGTGTTACTCAGTCTTTGTTTCAAAGATTCAAAGTACATATATTATTAAAGAATATATGCATAACCCTAAAATTTACCTTCCCCATAGACAGTCACGAAACAAATTTTTATAAAGTTCTATTCTCTTTCTTTTTCCTGTACATAACTGCAAGAAAATTAATCCCAAGGTAGTATATGTTAACGTATAGTACTTTGATAATAAATTTTCTTTGAACTTAAAATTTTGAACCATTTGATTTCCTGACAACAATTTCAAGAGGGTTATGGGAGAGCTGTTGTTTTCTACAGAGGCCAACCGAATACGTGTGCCAACTCTAGACAATGTCGAGGGTGTACATAGCTTACGGCAAACGTTTAGATCCATGGGAAAAGGGGATACCATTCAGCACTTAAAGCCTATCCCAATTAGATCATGACTGATCAATGCCTTTGCCCAATAGAAATCAATCTCTGTTTTAGAAGCTGATTGATTTTCACCCCTCCCTTGCCACCTCAGCAGCTCCTGTGAAGAGGAGAATTCCACTCCATAACCCTTGTGCCAACTCCTGACATTATATCTCAGTTCTTGATGCCTGCCAGAGGAAATGGTTTCTCTCCTTCTGCACTGTCGAGCTCTTGATTATGCTATGTCCTCTAATTAGATCACTTCAATGGTATTTTTCAAAACACAAGAGAATACAAAACAGTCTGTCAACACAATTCAACCCTTCCTGCTAGAATCATTCACAAGAATAGAAAAGGGAAGTATTCCTTCTCATCTTTCCCTCACGGAATTACTTCTGGCTGAGTGCCTGTTTAGGGAATCCACCCCCAGCTGATTTTCAGAACATAAAGTGTTAAATGCTTCCCCGCTTTTAAATATGATTTTTTCTCAGTTTCCTTGGCCTCTTGCCTGCACAGACTGACGTCAAGGACTGTGTTGACTCTCTGTGTGTGTATCTGTGTTAGAGAGAGAGAGAGAGAGAGAGAGAGAGAGAGAGAGAGAGAGAGAGAGAGATGTGATGTGTTTAGGGCTGGTTTGTATGGATGGTATAAAAGAAATCTCCAGGGCTGCGTTGATCTGACGAACTGTTGAGGCTGCTGTGGAGGCTCAGCAGTGTGCATGAGCAATAGCCTAGCTGTGAGGCTGGGGGAATGAGGCAGGGGTCAGGATGACTGTACCACTGTTGAAAATTGGAGCTGTACTCAGCACTATGGCAATGGTGACCAACTGGATGTCTCAGACTTTGCCCACGCTTGTGGGTCTGAACGGCACTAAAATCAGTTCATCGGGAAGCACGCAGAAAATAGTGAGTGTGCAATTACTGCTACCTCGAAAACCTTGAGCATTTTTTTCAAAGTTTCTTGCATGCTGGACTTTAAAACTCCATCATCGTTTTAAATAACCATCTGTACTTAAGACTAGAGAAAGAATATATTTCTTTCTAAAAGAAATTATTTTTTGCTGCATTCCTAATTTCTCGGTAAATCACGTTTAACTGATTAAATTCCAAATGGACAGATTTTCCTTGTGCCAGGATAATGAAAATGTTTATTTTAGCCACTGGACAAGATAATTATATACTTCCCTTTCTATGTTGCTGGTCCAGTGTTATTTGGAATATCCAGGAAGTGAGATCCCTAGGTTCGGAGATGCCTGTACAAAGAGCAGTCTGCTAAATCTGCAGAGGAGCGATGCAAAACTGGCTTCCTGGGGCTTTGATTTCATTATATTAACATTGCTTAACTTAAACAAAATACTTGTCTTTGGAAATGCAAAATAATCTCATCCCTAATGTCTGCAACAGATTAACCTGTGGCAATTATATTGTCTTTGACACTTGACAGTTCTCTCTCTCTCTCTATCTCTATCTCGCTCACTCCCTTTTTCTCCCCTTCTCTCCTTTTTCCTCTCTCTCTATCTCTCTCTCTCTCTCTCTCCCCGTTGTTCTATTTCTCTCTGTCTCAAAAACAATTCAGCTGATTCTGATATATCCTCTTTCTCAACCGGCTTCTTCACTTGCTTTCAGCATTTATGTGCTCCCTGCTGCTATTCTCTTCCACCTTTTTCAAACATTTCTCAGCTCTATAATATTTCCTTCATCTCACTGCAACGTTCTCTTCCCTCACTCTCTAATACTTCAGGTTCCCCTCACTGGTAGTCTTTTTTCTCTTTCTCTCTCTCCCTGTCTCTCCTCTCTTTCTTTCTCTCTATTTCTCACTCTTTCTGTCTTGTCTTTCTTCAGGAGTACCTTTCTTCTCATCCTTGCCTAATATCCTCTTGTCTGTTATTTAATGTTTTAGTTCTTTTACGTCAGCTTCTCTAAAATAATTTAGCTGAGTCTAATGTTTCCTCTTTCTCACCAGTTTCATCCCTCACGTTCAGGATTTATCTCCTCTCTGCTGTTATTTTCTTCCACCTTTTTCTTATCTCTATAATATTTCCTCTCTTGAATATTTCCTTCATCTTATCAGAATATTCACTTCCCTCTCTCTAATATTTCAGCTTCTTCTCACTGTTATTTTTCTCTCTCTTGCTTTCTCTCCCTCTCTCTCTTCCCTCTCCCCCTCTCTCAAATGCTTGTCTAAATCTCAACATTTTTCTTGATTATTTACCTTCTCATGTCTCCCATCATCCATTTTTCTTCCATACCACTGAACTTAAATCATGAAATGACTGTGAAGCTGCAGATCAGGGTACAAGTAAAAAGAAATTTACTCATAATATTTAAATAGCACAGTTTGTAAACCAAGAATGATTAGTAAGACTTTTACTTGTAAAATTAAAATAATTTCTTGATAGTTCGACAGAATTCTCAAGTCCTCTTTAGCTAATAGATATTGCAGGAGCAGTGATTGATGCTTTGCTATTAAGATGAGTTTGAAGCCAAGTGTTTTGATTTAGAAATATAATCTTAACCTCACAATTGTAGGGATTTACAGAATATTGACATGTAGCTCTGGAAATCATTGCAAGTTTTCCCCTATGTTTTCAGGTCTATGAAGGTGATTTTCCTCTGATGTTGAATAGAATGGATCTGTTGTGAATTAAAGGTCATTCTACAAAGATGAATGAAAAACCTTTCTCCATTCACTTCCTCCTGTATTGACATCTCCACACGCCTCGTTAGTCTTCCTTTCTCAGTCACTCCTGCATTCCAAAATTCAATATCTTGCAAAAACAAATATTTCCTCTTTAATATTCTCTGTTTTCCGGTATCCTATCTGCAGTAATTTCCTGCGTATTTATTCTGTGTTTCCACCCTCTCTCCCTTTCTCTTGCTTTTGTGTTTTATTTCTCTCTCCCTCTCTCCTGTTAATATTTCCCTGAAAAATGAACGTGCATGGAACAGGATCTGCAAGTGAGTTAGGGTTGTCAATGATGGAAAAGAAAGAACTTAAATCAGAAAATAAAACTTAAAAAATAATTGATTAAATTCTGTCTGCCTGCATAATCACTCCACTAAAAGCAATTTCCTGTGTGAAATGTTTAGACAATCTGATAAAGCAAAATAATAATGCAAATAAATCTTTCTCCTACTCAGTTAGGCTGAGAGTTGGATTGATTTCTACCCTAATATCAGCCAGTTGTAGAATGTTTAATTGATCCATAGAAAAAGATAATACAACAGAAATCAATCACCTATTGAGTGAGATATAAATTAATGTTTTTTGCTGTTGTTAATTTTATCATTTATTATTTTACCATGAAACATGTTTGGCTCATTCCCCCGAGATGCCTCTCTTTCTCTCTTTCTGTGAATCCAGATAACGTGCTAAAACCCAGTTCAGTATTTGCACAGCTTTCATTCATTCACACTACCAATTAATGACAGTAGAGGGCAGACTGGAGCAGGGCCGCTGCCTGAAACGTTCCCTATCATTGGCTCATCGATGCCAACCCCAATGGAATCACCTTCCATGGCTCACGATCAGGGGTAAATTTGCTCACTGTTGCTACTCCTTATCGGTCTGTGCTTCCTTGGGCTTATTGGGAAAACCACCAATCTGATTAAACAAAACTTGCTATTGGTTTATTATTGATACAGTGAAAAGGTATCTTGCATATTGTTCACACAGATCAGATCATTACGCAGTGTATTGAAGCAGAACAAGGTAAAACAATAACCAATCACAAACAAGAGAAATATCTGCAGATGCTGGAAGCCTGAGCAACACACACAAAATGCTGGAGGAACTCAGCAGGCCAGGCAGCATCCAGGAAAAGAGTACAGTCGACATTTCAAGCCATGCAGTATAAAGTATAAAAACTGCAGAAAAAGTTCAATGTAGGTAAACAAAATCCAAACTCATAACAAAGTAGACGGTGAGGTAAAGAGTCCATCTTATTGTTCAAGAATCATATAACAGTGGGGTAGAAGCTGTCTTTGAGCCTGGTGGTGCAGGCTTTCAGGCTCTTGTATCTTCTAGCTGACATGATGGGAGAAGATAGAATGTCCAGGGAGGGTGGAGTCTTTGATTATGGTGGTTGTTTTACTGAGGCAGAGAGAGCTCAGAGAGGGGAATCTGGTTCCTGTGATATGCTGACCTGTGTCAACAACTCTTTTCACTTCCTTGCGGTCACATGCAGAGCGTTGCTATAATAGGCCAAAACATACAATAAACATGCATACTACGTCTGGATGAAAGGTGCTGATCGAAAACACTGCCTGTCCATTTCCCTGCATTGAATCTTCCTAACCCTCTCAGTTCCTGCAGCAGTTTGTCCTTGTGCATTGCCCCAGCTTCTGAAGTCTGCAGTCTCTTGTGTCTCCATACGATAAACATTACTTTTTCTGGTACTTAGTTAGATTGATACCAAAAGGTCATCTTTGCTTGAATAATATCTTCCAAAGTAAAATGTTAGCTATAATAGTTATCAGTCAACAGTGTAAAATGGGCATGCACTCAAACGTCCCTCTACATGTAGGGGAGAAGTTGTAGGGGAGAAGAAAGAAAAGGATAATAAATTTGAATGCATTGCTAGGGATGAAAAGAGAGGAGGAGGTGGAGAGTATCTTAAATGTATCTATTTTAATGCTAGGAGCATTGTAAGAAAGGTGGATGAGCTTAAAGTGTGGATTGATACCTGGAATTATGATGTTGTAGCTATTAGTGAAACATGGTTGCAGGAAGGGTGTGATTGGCAACTAAATATTCCTGGATTTAGTTGCTTCAGGTGTGATAGAGTAGGAGGGGCCAGAGGAGGAGGTGTTGCATTGCTTGTCCGAGAAAATCTTATGGCGGTGCTTTGGAAGGATAGATTACAGAGCTCCTCTAGGGAGGCTATTTGGGTGGAATTGAGGAATGGGAAAGGTGTAGTAACACTGATAGGAGTGTATTATAGGCCACCTAATGGGGAGCGTGAGTTGGAAGAGCAAATGTGTAAGGAGATAGCAGATATTTGTAGTAAACACAAGGTGGTGATTGTGGGAGATTTTAATTTTCCACACATAGATTGGGAAGCTCATTCTGTAAAAGGGCTGGATGGTTTAGAGTTTGTGAAATGTGTGCAGGATAGCTTTTTGCAACAATACATAGAAGTACCGACTAGAGATGGGGCAGTGTTGGATCTCCTGTTAGGGAATGCGATAGGTCAGCTGACAGATGTATGTGTTGGGGAGCACTTCGGGTCCAGTGATCACAATAGCATTAGCTTCAATATAATTATGGAGAAGGACAGGACTGGACCTAGAGTTGAGATTTTTGATTGGAGAAAGGCTAACTTTGAGGAGATGCGCAGGGATTTAGAGAGAGTGGAATGGGTCAAGTTGTTTTATGGGAAGGATGTAATAGAGAAATGGAGGTCATTTAAGGGTGAAATTATGAGGGTACAGAATCTTTATGTTCCTGTTCGGTTGAAAGGAAAGGTTAAAGGTTTGAAAGCGCCATGGTTTTCAAGGGATATTAGAAACTTGGTTCGAAAAAAGAGGGATGTCTACAATAGATATAGGCAGCATGGAGTAAAGGAATTGCTCGAGGAATATAAAGAATGTAAAAGGAAACTTAAGAAAGAGATTAGAAAAGCTAAAAGAAGTTACGAGTTTGGTTTGGCAAATAAGGTGGAAGTAAATCCGAAAGGCTTCTACAGTTATATTAAAAGCAAGAGGATAGTGAGGGATAAAATTGGTCCCTTAGAGAATCAGGGTGGTCAGCTATGTGTGGAGCCAAGGGAGATGGGAGAGATTTTGAACGATTTCTTCTCTTCGGTATTCACTAAGGAGAAGGATATTGAATGGTGTAAGGTGTGGGAAACAAGTAAGGAAGTTATGGAACCTATGACAATTAAAGAGGTGGAAGTACTGGCGCTTTTAAGAAATTTAAAAGTGGATAAATCTCCGGGTCCTGACCGGATATTCCCCAGGACCTTGAGGGAAGTTTGTGTAGAGATAGCAGGAGCTCTGACGGAGATCTTTCAGATGTCATTAGAAACAGGGATTGTGCCGGAGGATTGGCGTATTGCTCATGTGGTTCCATTGTTTAAAAAGGGTTCTAGAAGTAAGCCTGGCAATTATAGACCTGTCAGTTTGACATCAGTGGTGGGTAAATTAATGGAAAGTATTCTTAGAGATAGTATTTATAATTATCTGGATAGACAGGATCTGATTAGGAGTAGCCTGCATGGATTTGTGCGTGGAAGGTCATGTTTGACAAACCTTATTGAATTTTTTGAAGTAGTTACGAGGAATGTTGACGAGGGTAAGGCAGTGGATGTAGTCTATATGGACTTCAGCAAGGCCTTTGACAAAGTTCCACATGGAAGGTTAGTTAAGAAGGTTCAGTCGTTAGGTATTAATGCTGGAGTAATAAAATGGATTCAACAGTGGCTAGATGGGAGATGCCAGAGAGTAGTGGTGGATAATTGTTTATCGGGATGGAGGCCGGTGACTAGCGGGGTGCCTCAGGGATCTGTTTTGGGCCCAATGTTGTTTGTAATATACATAAATGATCTGGATGATGGGGTGGTAAATTGGATTAGTAAGTATGCTGATGATACTAAGGTAGGAGGTGTTGTGGATAATGAGGTGGGTTTTCAAAGCTTGCAGGGAGATTTATGCCGGTTAGAAGAATGGGCTGAACGTTGGCAGATGGAGTTTAATGCTGAGAAGTGTGAGGTTCTACATTTTGGCAGGAATAATCCAAATAGAACATACAGGGTAAATGGTAGGGCATTGAGGAATGCAGTGGAACAGAGAGATCTAGGAATAACAGTGCATAGTTCCCTGAAGGTGGAGTCTCATGTAGATAGGGTGGTGAAGAAGGCTTTTGGAACGCTGGCCTTTATAAATCAGAGCATTGAGTACAGAAGTTGGGATGTAATGTTAAAATTGTACAAGGCATTGGTAAGGCCAAATTTGGAATATTGTGTACAGTTCTGGTCACCGAATTATAGGAAAGATATCAATAAATTAGAGAGAGTGCAGAGACAATTTACTAGGATGTTACCTGGGTTTCAGCACTTAAGTTACAGAGAAAGGTTGAACAAGTTAGGTCTCTATTCATTGGAGCGTAGAAGGTTGAGGGGGGATTTGATCGAGGTATTTAAAATGTTGAGAGGGATAGATAGAGTTGACGTGAATAGGCTCTTTCCATTGAGAGTAGGGGAGATTCAAACGAGAGGACATGATTTGAGAGTTAGGGGGCAAAAGTTTAAGGGAAACACGAGGGGGTATTTCTTTACTCAGAGAGTGATAGCTGTGTGGAATGAGCTTCCTGTAGAAGTAGTAGAGGCCAGTTCAGTTGTGTCATTTAAGGTAAAATTGGATAGGTATATGGATAGGAAAGGAGTGGAGGGTTATGGGCTGAGTGCGGGTAGGTGGGACTAGGTGAGATTAAGAGTTCGGCACGGACTAGGAGGGCCGGAATGGCCTGTTTCCGTGCTGTGATTGTTATATGGTTATATGGTTATATGTCTTCCCTACGTTTGCTCCTCCCTTTGTCTGCTGAGATGGTACAACCGAACGGCAGAACAAACAGGGCGAGTAATACAAGCAAGTGGACCGAGTGCTATACATACATAGCGAGGGTACCTAATACTTTGGTAGTAATTTTATGCATTGCACTGTAGTGCTGCTACAAAAAAGAAAAAAATTCATGACCTTTGTGAGTGATGATAAACCTGATTCTGAAATGGGTCTTTATTTACGACTGAGAGTGGGGAGGGGAAAACATGATTGGGAAAAGGGGAAGGGAGAGGTTAGAGCATATATGTCAAACTCAAGGCCCGCGGGCCAAATCCGGCCCGCGGTGGAATTATCTTTGGCCCGCGAGATAATATCTAATTACTATTAAAGCTGGCCCCAGTAATCGAAGCGCCTATGGCGTATGATATGGCTAATGCTGAGTTTATTCAGGTACCAGGTTTTCAGGGTTTTTAGTGTTTATTCGGCAGTCTTGCTCGGCAGTCTTCTTCATAAGAAACGGAATTTGTAAAGTGAAACACTTTGTAGTTATAGCAGAGACTGAGACACATGAGAGCAGGCTGAAAAAACGGAGGCAACGAAAGCTGCGTTCGCACGCGTCCGACTGTTCCGGCCCACATGAAGCTGCATTTTGCTCAATCCGGCCCGTGACCTAAAATGAGTTTGACACCCCTGGGTTAGAGAGTGGAAAGCATCAGAAAGACATTCTGTAATGATCAATAAACCGATTGTTTGGAATCAAATGACCTTGCCTGGTGTTTCACAGCTGGGTGCGCCACCCCCATCCTGGCACTCCACTCCTGCCACTTGCCCAAACCCCTCCTGCATCACTCCACCCTTGTCATTAATATATATTAAGTAAGTGGAAAAGAGCTGGTGTTCATGGGTTGTTTCATTATCTGTGGAGAGATGTGATAGCACAGGGGAAGAAGCTGTTCCTCAAGCACTGATGGTTTGTCTTCAGCCTCCTGTACCTCCTCTCTGATGGTAGTAATAAGAAGAAAGCATATGGGTGATGGGGGTCCTTATTGGTGGATGCTAAGTTTTTGAGGCATTGCTGTTTGCAGAGGTCCTCAGTAGTGGGAAGGCTGCTGCCTGTGGTGGAGCTGACTGAGTTTGCAACCCTTTGCAGCTTTTCCTGACCCTGTGCAGTACCCCCCACCATACCAGGTGGTGATATAGCCAGTTAGAATGCTCTCCATGGTACACCTGCAGAAATCTGCCAGTCTTTGGTGACATTGGTGCAAGGTAGTTACTTTCCTGTAGCAAAAAGACTAAAATTGTGCACAGTACTCTATGTGTGGCCTCACCAACATCTTGCATGTCTGCAATGTAACATCTCAACATCTGACTGATGAAGGCCAGTGTACCAACTGCTTCCTTCATTACCTTGTCTTCCTGTGGTGACACTTTCAGAGAACCATATACTCTGTTCCACAATACTCCCTAGCACTGTTAGGGCAAATAAATGTTGGTTATACAGTAACATTTGATTAAAAGGTTGTTTTCTTTGGAAAAGAGGAGGCTGAGGGGTGACTCTAAGATTAGGATAGGCCTTCCTTACCTCTCTATAACGTCTGATTGGGCAATAGCTAAGAGATGTAAATCTGGGTATTTGATAGCTCGAAGTTTTTTTTTAACAGGCCAAGAATGGTGGGAACCTGGATATCTCTACTGGAGAGCACTTACATTTAATAATTAATTGGAAGAGCACTGGAAGTGCCACAACCCACAAGGCAAAGGACCCACAGTGGTCAGAAATCAAATAAGTGGTGGAAAAAGAGAACAAAAGTAGTGGATATTGTTTATGAGTTGTGTCTGTGCACAACTACATTTGATAAAACACAAACAGTGAGATGACTTTAATTAATGTATTTGCATGGCAACGACAGAGAGAGCACAACGGCAGCATAGACAATAGGCCAATGTGCTTGCCCTGACAAAAGATCAATACATAGTGCTAATGGAGGGTGGGTCATTGCTCTAAAAGAAATAGATTTATAAATTGCAGGTTGCTTTATTGGTTGTTCAGAAACCTGCTGGCTGAGAGGAAGAAGCTGTTTGTAAAACACTGAGTGTGTGTCTTCAGGCTCCTCTACCTCCTCCCTAATGGTAGTAATGAGAAAAGAGAATGTTCTGGGGGTCCTTAATGATGGATGTAACCCTTCTGTTTTACAAAAACTTTCAAGCTTAGCCTTTATATCTGTCACCCATCAAGACAGCTCTTAGAACAAAGAACAGCATAGGAACAGGCCCTTCGGCCCTTAATGTTCTTTCTTGGTCCCATTCAGCGGAGCCACACACAAAACATTGGAGGAACTCAGCAGGCCAGGCAACATCTCTGGAAATGAATAAGCAGTTGATGTTGTGGGTCAAGACCCTTCTTTAGGACTGAAAAGGAAAGGGAAAGATGCCAGAATAAAAAGGTGGCGGAGGGGAAGGAGGCTAGCTGGAAGGTGATAGGTGAAGCCCAGTGCATGGGAAAGGCCACGGCTGGAGAGGAGAGTGGGCCACAGGAGAAAGGGAGGGAGAAGGGGATCCAGTGGGAGGTGACAGGTGCAAAGAAGTAAAAGGTCAGAGTAGAGAGGAGAGGAAGAGGGGGAGGGAAATATTTTTACCAGAAGGAGAAACCCTTCTACAGGATTCTGTTTCAGATCAAAATTAGCTTGCAAAGATTTTTAAGTTAACACTTATTTCTTTGTTTGCTTTCCCATATATGCTACACTCTCCTTTTCTGATCTACCTGGCTGTCTTTTCTGTGTTATAGGCATTATTATACTCATGGATTGAATACTTAATTGTTGTTAGTTACCTAATTACCTGATTTCCTGTACACAAGAATATACTGTAGTTATAGTATTTGGGTCCCATCCCCCTTCTCTTCCTCCCATGGTCCACTCTCCTCCCTTATCAGATTCCCTCTTCTCCAGCCCTTTACCTTTTCCACCAATCACCTCCTAGCTTCTCACATCACACCCCCCCCTCCACCCCCCAGCACACACATCTACCTTCCTCCGCACTTGGCTTCACCTAACAGCCTCCAACATGTACTTTTAGCTTATTTTAGCTAATTTTAGCTTATTCCCCCTTCCTTTTCAGTCCTAATGAAGGGTCTTAGCCCACAATGTTGTCCCTTTATTCCCCTCTATAGATGCTGGCTGACCTGCTGTGTTCTTCCAGCTTTTCGTGTGTGTTACTCTATATCAGGGGCTCCAACTCTCTTTTATGTTGTGGACCAATAGCAAAGGGTCCATGGATCCCAGATTGGAAATCCCTGCTCCGTAAAATAACTTCACTTCCTACGAGCTCCGGCGATGACAGACCCAATCTATTCAGTCTTTTCCCCTTGAGAACTTGATCATCCTCAGTACTTTCTCTGGACTGCCTCCAAGGCAATTTGTATCCTCCCTCAAATAATGAGGCCAAAATATGAAAGGTAATATAGGTTATGTGGTAATGTGATGAGCAACGTAATGTCAAAGTCTCGTAAAGCTGTAACAAGGATTCCCTACCCTTGCACTCCAATCTTTGCAATGTTTTCATTTCATTTTACTTGGTAATTGCTTCCTCTCAAATTCCTGCTAGCATTCCATATTGATTGTACACAGAACCCAGATCTCACAGAGTCAAAAGATGAGAGTAAATGCTTTGTTGGTAGGGTCAAATCACTAACAATGCTAATTTAACTTGTGTATTGATTGCAGCAAATACTTTATCTCTCACCCTGGGTCAGTGTACCGTATGTTGTTCAGAGAAATTTCTATCATAGCAGGAGCCTGTTTATGTTTTCTGAAAGTCATGTCTCATATGACATAAAAGCCCCCTTAGCCCATCAAGCGAAACTAGCTCTCCAGTGTATCCCATCAGTCCCTGTAATCCAATCTCTCTCACGTTCACCATAGCCACCAAAACACGATTCTCTTATTGTTCATTTACGTTAGAGGGGCACTAGCAACAGCCAGTTAACAGTTAACTCATCTTCGGGATGTGGCAGGATATCAGAAAATCCAGATGAAGCAGCTTGGTTCAGGTTGCCCCTGATAAGCAGTTTCCATCTCTACACAGCAGTTTCTCTACAACCTGACGTTCATTTCTGACCTCTGCTGCGGCCTGTGTGGGGTTTGGGTGTTCACCGTTGCCAACTGGGCTTCCCCCGCAGACTCTGCTTTCCCCCCACATCTGAAAGATGTGTCCATTTGTAAATTAATTGTCCATATTAAGTTCTCCCTAGTGAGACAGGTGAGTGGTAGAACCTGGGGAGCAGGGTTGAAGTTAATGAGAATATAGGAAGAATACAACGTTAGATTAACAAGGGATTACTGTAAATGGTTGGCTTGCACCTGAAGGGCCAAAGAACCATAGACCATGACAGCACAGAAACAGGCCCTTTGGCCCATCTAGTCCATGCCAACCTGGTCCTCTGCCTAGTCCCATCCACCTGCACCATGGCTGTTCATTCCCATCTCATCCATGCATCTATCCAAACTTCTCTTCAATGTTAGAATTGAACCCATATCTACCACTTACATTGGCAGCTCCTTCCACACTCTCACCACCCTCCAAGTAAAGAAGTTTTCCCTCTGATTCCCCTTAAATATTTCACCTTTCACCCTTAAACTTATAACCTCTAGTTCTAGTCTTTCCTTTCAGTGTTGTATCTCTCTATGATCCCACAACTCTGTGACAATTAGTGTACTTGTGTCTCACTTGTTGTCATTTTCCCAATGATTTCCACATGAATGTGGCATTACTTATTACTGGGAAACCTTCCCCAACCCCAAATAACATTCACGAATTTCCTCCCTTTGCTCAGGTCTCCCACTGTACATTGACTTCACAAATGAGCTCAGTTTGACAGCCGTCAATCATTTTCCTTGGGCTTTTTCCAAATCTTTGAGTCTCTGCCATTTGCTTGTACTGTGTGATCTTATATTTTTACCGGAAAATACAACTCTTCAGCCTAATGTGCCCACATCAACTAATTACGTCCATGTAGCCTGTACATCTTTGGGACCTGGGAGGAAACCGGAGCATCTGGAGACAATTCATTTGTCCACAGGGAGAACAGCCGCGGAATTGAACTGCGGTCGCTGTCACTGTAATAGTGTTACACTAACTGCTACACTACCACCCATGCAGAGCTGACTGTGCCTCCCTGTAATCAAGGACTTCAGAAGTTCTTCGAGAAAGCAGCCAATGTATTGTGCAGAGACATCTGTTTGATTGAATATTTATACAGGCAGTAAGTTCCAGAAGAATCTTTTTCTTTTCAAGTCTGGACACTAGGGTCACAGATTTATTGAGTTATGTTATAAAGTAGTCACCGAGCTACCATCCAGCCGGCAGTACAGACACTCAGTCCTACGTGATCTTGAACATGTACGCTACTTCCCGTCAGCCATCCAGTTCCTGAACCAACTGGCGCTGGAGGTCACCACCATACTGCAACACTGATAGCATTCATCACTCTGCACCAAAATGGACCCATCTTTCTTTGACCCTCTTCCTACTCCTTTTCCCTTTCACTTTCCTTTCCTTTTTCTCTTTTTCTCTTGCCATCTTTGATCTTTCTCTCCACTTTCTCACTGTCTGCTTTTCTTTTCCTATCTTCACTTCTCTTCTTCAACCTCTCCAACTTTCAGCCTCTCCACCTCTCCCTGCCCCTTCACTTTCTCTCTCTATCTCCCACCTCCCCCTAACTTCCATCTCTCTCTACTGCGTCCTACCTATCTCTGCAGCTCACTGCAGCACTCTGTCTCTCTCTGCCTCTCTTCCTCTCTCTCACAAAATCTTGGAATAAATGAGTAGTATTCCCTCTGTCTAAACTTGGGAAAACCAAAGCCATTGCCCAGTAGGTATTATTCATCTGCTCAGAGTACAGTTCCGGTGCTCAGTACTGCTGATATTACCCACAACAACTGAGGAATCGACTCTCAGATCCACTGCCAAGTCAGACCTGGCAGAGCAGCAGAAGCCCCAATCACTTTATTAGTGCTTGCCTTGATAGATCAGAAGGCAAAGAAAAGGGACTTTCCAAATTACTTTGCTAGTAATAATTTCCATTGTTTATAGCTGCTTTCAGTTAATACTTTTAAACAGTTTAATTATATTATACTTGTATATTGTAGCTATCTATTTTTAAAGATTAAAGAGATTTTTAATCTTTAAAAGATATGTACATTGAAACAGACAGTGTAATGCAATGTTTCTGACAAACCAGATTTATGAGGATTATGCAGGACTCAGCTCGCAAGTGTCCTCACATTTCAGTGTCAACACAGCATGCCCACATCTCAATAAACTTAACCATATATCTTGGACTGTGAGAGGAAACCAGAGCACCCAGAGGAAACCCACACGGTCATGAGGAGAATGAACTAACTCCTTAGAGACAGAGGCAGAAATCAAACCCTGATCTTACAGCTAATGCACTGTTAAGTGTTGTGCTAACCACTATGCTACCGTTAAATGTCTGAATTGCAGATACCAGAATAACTGTTAAAACTGTGTCAGCATTCACAGCTCGATTGCTTGGGAGTCTGTCTTCCCTTGCCAGTGTTTGAGGGTGCATCCTCTATTGACCCAGATCATACATTGGCCGATGGAGGTCCACTGGATATTTGTATATTTGGGAAAGAAAGACATGGGGCATGTCCAGGTAAGGTCATCTCCCCGTAACCTATGATGCCATGTCCAATCAAGAACCTATCAAACTCTGCCTTAAATACACACAACGATCTGGCCTCCACTGCTGCACGTGTCAACAAATTCCACAAATTCACCACCCTCTGGCTAAAGAAATTTCTAAGCATCTCTGCATCCTGAGGCTATACCCTCTTACCTAGACTCTCCCACCATGGGAAACATCCTGACCACATCTAATCTGTCTAGGCCTTACAACATACAAAAGGTTTCAATGAGATCCCCCCTCATTCTCTGAATTCCAGCGAGTACAGACCCAGAGCCATCAAACATTCCTCATAAGACCCTTTCATTCCTGGAATCATCCTTGTGAACCTCCTCTGGATCCTCTCCAATGTCTGCACATCTTTTCTGAGATGAGGGGCCCAAAACTGTTCACAATACTCAAGGTGAGGCCTCACCAGTGCCTTATAAAGCCTCAGCATCACATCCTTGCTCATGTATTGTAGACCTCTTGAAATGAATGCTAACATGGCATTTGCCTTCCTCATCACCGACTCAACTGACAAGTTAACCTTCAGGGTGTCCTGCTCAAGGACTTCCAAGTCTATAATTTCCTTTCGCTGTCTTCATCCTTTCTTAAAGAGTGGAGTGACATTTGCAATTTTCCAGTCCTCTGGCACCATGCCAGAGTCCAATGATTTTTGAAAGATTATTTCTAATGCCACCACCATCTCTAGCACTACCTCTTTCAGAACCCTAGGGTGCAGTTCCTCTGGTCCGGGTGACTTATGTACCTTTAGGTCTTTCAGATTTTTGAGCACCTTCTCTCTTGTAACAGTAACTGCACCCATTTCTCTTCCCTCACACACTACAACATCAGGCACACTGCTAGTGTCTTCCACAGTGAAGACTGATGCAAAATACTCATTTAGTACATCAGCCATCTCCTTGTCCCCCATAAATATTTCTCCTGCCTCATTTTCTAGTGATCATATATCATTTCTCATTTCCCTTTTATTTTTAACATACTTGAAAAAACTTTTAATATTCACTTTGATATTATTGCTAGCTTGCTTTCCTATTTAATCTTTTCCTTTCTAATGATTTTTCTAGCTGCCCTCTGTAGGTTTTTAAAAACATGTCAATCCTTTATCTTCCCACTAATTTTTACTTTGTTGTATGCTCTTTCTTTTGCTTTTACAGTACCTTTGATTTCTCTTGTCAGCCACGGTTGTACTATTTTACTATTTGAATATTACTTCACTTTTGGAATACACGTGTCCTGCACCTTCCTCACTTTTCCCAGAAATGCACATTATTGCTGCTCTGCTGACATCCCTGCCAGTAGCCCCTTCCAATTTACTTTGGCCAACTCCTCTCTCGTACCACTGTAATTTCCCCTACTCCACTGAAATACATCAGACTTTATTTTCTCCCTATCAAATTTCAAGTCGAACTCAATCATATTGTGATCACTGGTTCCTAAGGGTTCTTTTACCTTAATCTCCCTTATCACCTCTGGTTCATTACATAACACTCAATCCAGTATAGCTGATCCCCAATAGGCTTAACAATAAACTGCTCTATAAAGCTATCTCTTGGGCATTCAACAAACTCACTCTCTTGAGATCCATTACCAACCTGATTTTCCCAATTGACCTGCATGTTAGCTCTGTGCATACATCTTCTGATGCTTCTGGACACGTCATCAGTGATGTTCCTGGAATCATAGGGTGTTTCGGGTCTTTCAACATCATACACCCTTCTCCAGGTGACCCAGCCGGGGCTGATCAGATCTCAGCTTGTGTCAAGATGGCTAGCTACATATGAGTCCATGGCTTCCCTCTCTCATAAAATTTCTCTTAAAATCTCCCATGACTACCATAACATTGCCCTTTTGACTCGCCTTTTCTATTTCCTGTTGCAACCTGTGGTCCACCTCCCAGCCACTGTTAGGAGGCCTGTATATAACTGCCATCAATGTCTTTTTACCCTTTCAGTTTCTTAACTCAACCCACAAGGATTCAACATCTTCCGATCCTAGGTCTCATCTTTTAACTAATTTGATGCCATTTTTTACCAGTCAAGCCACACCAGCCCCTCTGCCTACCTTCCTAACCCTCCGATATACCGTGTAACCTTGGCCATTTAGCCACAATTCACTAATAACCACAACATCATACCTGGCAATCTGTAACATCGCAACAAGATCATCCACCTTATTTTTTATACTATGTGCATTTAGATACAACACCTTGAGCACTGCATTTGCAGTCCTTTCTGACTCTGCACCCTAGTGATATTATACTAAGCCTGTTGGCTGCAGCTAAGTCCCATCACCTGCCTGTCCTCCTGACAGTCTGACTGCATGCTATCTTTACTTTTTTAACATCCGTCCTTTCCTGAGTCCCTTCACTCTGGTTCCCACCCCCCTGCCAAGTTAGTTTAAACCCTCCCCAACAGCTCTAACAAATCTGTCCACGAGAATATTGGCCCCCCTCGGGTTCAAGTGCAACCCGTCACTTTTGAACGAGTCATACCTTCCCCAGAAGATTTCCCAATGATCCAAGAGCCTGAAGCCCTGCCCCCTGCACCAGCTTCTCAGCCATGCTTTTATCTGCCAGATATCTTGTTTCTACCCTCACCGGTGTGGCACAGGCAGTGATCCAGAAATTACTACCCGGGAGGTCCTGCTTCTCAGCTTTCTACCTAGCTCTCTAAATTCTCTTTTCAGGACCTCATTGCTTTTCCTTCCTATGTCATTGGTACCAATATGTACCAAGACATCTGACTGCTCTCCTCCGTCTCCAAAATGTTGTGGATGTGATCTGAGACGTCCCTGACCCTGGCACCTGGGAGGCAACATACCATCCAAGTGTCCTGTTCACATCCATAGAATGCCCTGTCTCTTCCCCTCACTATCGAGTCTCCTATCACTACCACTCCCTCTTCTCCCTCTTTACCTTCTGCACCACAGACCCATGCTCAGTGCTGTAACCTGGTCGTCATCGCATTCTCCCAGGAGGTCATCCCCCACAAAAGTATCCAAAGTGGTATACTTGTTTTTGAGGGGAATGGCCACAGGGGTGCTCTGCTGTAGCTGCCTATTACCATTTCTCCTGACAGTCACCCAGGTACTCACCTCCTGCAACTTCGGGGTGACTATTCCCCTGTAACTTTGATCAATCATAGCCTTGCTCTCCTGTACAAGCCGAAGGTCATCCAGTTGCTGCTCCGGATCCCTAACATGGTCTTCTGCAGCCGGATGGACTTCAGGCAGATGTAGTTCCCCGGGAGACTCTGGGTCTCCCAGTTCTCCAACATCCAGCACAAAGAGCACACACAGCCATTTAAATGGTACAGTAAGAGAGGGGGAAGAAACAAAAAGGAATCCTTAGCAGATGCTTTACACAAAGCCGACACCTCTTTCGAGCTGAAGCCACTTCTATTCTCGCCATTGGCCTACTCCTGACAATGGCTGCTCCCGCTTATCCCTTCTGGACTTTTATTTAGTTCGTAGAGCTGTGAGTGCATGGAAGTCTGCAGTCTGCTGAAGTGCAGTTCTCTTACAGTTCTAGTTTCAGAACACCCAGAGCTATTTACACCAAAAGCAGTGACATAGCCAGCAGAGCTTCAGATTCACAGCTTCAGCAACGCTGGTTTGATGCTGCACTCTGGCAGTGCCTGTGGAGTTTGTCAGTTCTCCCTGTAACCCCGTGGGTTTCCAGTGTTTGCTGACCCCGTTAAATTCTCACCTTTGATTTCAAAGCTTTCCCAGCTTCACCACTCCTCTGTGTTCAATCTCCTCCAGTCCTATCATACTGAGATTTTACCACTTACCAAACCTCAGCCTTGTCATCCTTCACTAATTTAATCAGTCCACCATTCGCAAAGTGGTCTGCAGCTGTCCACATACCCCAGGCTGGCATTTTCCCCTTCTCATTTATTACTCTCTTCTCACTTTCTCATTCTTATCCTCGTAATTTCTTATCACTCACTTTCTTCTACTATTTGCTTTCTCCTCCAACCCTTCCCCCTTCTCCCTTCTCCACCTTCCAACTCCCCTCTTCCATCCTCTGTCCCTCTCCCTCCCTTCCCCTTCCCCTACCTATCCCTCCCTCCTCCTATGCCCCTCCATTCTGCCTTCTCCTTTCCCTCCTTTCTCCCTCTCCCTTCCCTCCTCCCTCCTTGCTCCACCTTGCCCACCACTTTCTCCCTATATTCCTCCTCTTACCTTCCATCCCCTACCTTCCTCATACTCTCCCTCTACCCTCCTCCCACCATCTCCTCTCTACCCCTGCCTTCCTATCTCCCCCTTTACCTTCTTTCTGTCCTCCCTGCCCCCCTTTCCCCCTTGTTAACCTGACTCCCCTTAATTCCATTTGTTACTTACCCCTGTGGGAGTGAGGAATGAGTCAGCACTCTCACCATTCTGTGGGTAAGGCAGCTTTCTCCCCGAGTTCTCTGTAAGTTTTATTAATGACTCTCATAGGATTTCCCAAGAAGTGTTGGTTTCCTCCTTCGATATCATAAATCATCACCCTTTAATCACACACCAGTCCCTGGACCTTAAGAAAGGTTGCGGCAAATGCAGGTCCAAGGCATTGAATAAAGCATGTTTCCAGGGATGACTTCATCTCAAATCTAATTATTCTTGTTCAGATCTATTGAACCTTCTTTACATCAAGTGCAGGATGGAAAAAATTACATTTCTTTTCCTGCAGAAATACTGATAGTGTTCAGCCTGATATCAAAGACTATGTTTTTAAAGTCCATCTCCAAGGACTATTGTAAAGGAGGCCTGGAGCTTTCATCAGATAAATGTACATCCACAGCCACTGGAATCTCCAAAGTGAAGTTGGAAGTAAGCCAAGAAACCACATCATTTTAATGTTTTCTGTCCCACATGAAGCCTGTGAGTTTCTGAGATATGATTACTCAGGAGAAGTTGTTGGTTTTACCAAGGATCATCACCTTGTTGTGGTATAGAGGATTGAGAGTTCTCGAGATCTTGAAAACAAAGCTGCTTGGAGCTTAGCTCTGGTAGGGTCACCCCTGACAGAAAAGGACGAGGGAGAGTTTCCAGACATCGAGCAATCCAACCAAAACCTCAGTGGCAGAAGATGATGACACATCACAATGGCAGTGAAGGCAGAGGAAGGCTGCAGCACTGAAAGGTCCCCAATTGTCTTGCACTCCATACCACTGGACCCTGACCCAAATCGGTCAAGGACCGTCTGTTAGCTGCCCATCCATCAGGCACCTCACGTTAAACAAAGTCACACACAGGCGTTCTCCAATAAGAATCCATTCTGTTTATGTGGGTTCCAGACTGGACTCTACAGCCACCTGAAGACCCATCAAGAGACAATCCCTTCGGAGAAACTCATGTGTGACCGTTACTTCTTGGGAGCTACTTAAAGAGGAACTGGATACAATTTTGAAAGGTCGAGGAATTGAAGATTGTATGGAACAGGCATAGAAGAGGAGATTGGGGCCTGGAGAAGATCAGCCATGATTATATTGAATGGCAAGGAAAGTTCGAGAGGTTGACTCATCATGTGGTTATGTTTTTACCGTGAAGTGAAAGGGCAGGGAAGTTTAGAAGATTCCCATCCTCCTTGTGTGCTCTTCTTATCATCTCCCAGTACTTCTTCAGATATCCTGGTCATTGCCAATCAAAGTTCAAAGTAAACTTTTTATGAAACACTATATGCTATCTTGAGATTTATGTCTTGTAGGCATACAAAGGAAAAAAGATATGCAGTAGAATGAGCTGCCAGCACAAGTGGTACATGCAAGCTCGATTTCAATGATTAACAGAAGCTTGGATAAGTACATGTATGGTAGGGGTATGAAGGGCTAAGATTCAGGTGCAAGCACTGTACGGCACTGACTAGATGGGTCAAAGGGCCTGTTTCTGTGCTGTACTTTTCTAAGACTCTATGATAGAATTTTATGGAAAGGTATACATAAAAAGACAATGGCTGACACAACCATTGTGCACTAAAACACAAAGAACTGTGCAAATGCAAATAATACTGAGAATCTGAGTTGTAAAACGTCCTTGAATGCATGTCAGTAGGTCATAGAATCAGTTCTGAGTCATGATAGATGAATTTATCCATGTTCGTTCAGGAGCACAATGGTTGTAGGGTTAAAACTGAACCTGGTGGCGTGGAGCCTAAGGCTTCTGTACATTCTGCCCAATCCAAGTAGCCAGAAGAAAGCATGGCCTGGATAGTGGGGGTCTTTGATGATAAATGCTGCTTTCTTGTAGCAGGGCTCCATGTAAGTGCACTCAATGGTGGGCAGGACTTGTCTTTAACAGGTCTGTGTCCACCACTTTCAGCAGCCTTTCCCATTCCTGGGCCTCGGTGCTTCCATTCCAGGCCATGATGCAACCAGTTGGAATATATGATAACTCTCCACTGTAGGTGTATAAAACATGGAACATTACAATACAACACAGGCCCTTCAGCTCACAATGACAACCTTATAACCTACTCTCAGATTAATCTAACCCTTCACTCCTACTTAGCCCAATGTTTTCTATCATCCATGTGCCTACCTAGGAATTTCGTAAATGCCCTTAATGTACTTACCTCTATCACCAACGTAGCAGTGCGTTCCATGCACCTACCACTCTCTGTGAAAAGATGAATTTCTGATATCCTGCCTTATGGGGAACTTCACCTTAGGTACTTATAAATAGAAGGATATGGCCATTATGTCTCACATGCCTGCCGTCCTTTTCAACAAGAAAATGGTTAATTTTTAACCTCAGGACCACATTCCTGCTCTGACCCCATATATACTTTAATTCCGTTACTATACAAAGACCTTGTATACACTCAGTGTTTGGGTCTCCACGGTCCTCTTGAGTGGAGCTCCCAGTCCTGATTAGACAATGCCTTACTCATAATACCGAGGGCTGGAGTCACAAGGCTGGGACTTAACCCCTCAGAGCCCAGGAGAATGAAGCATGACCTTACGGTGGTGAACAGAGTTGTAAGGAGTAGACTCAGGGTTAAACAGATGTAGTCTTATCCTCGGGAAAGGGCAACTCAAACACTGGAGGACATAGGAAAACTGGCAAAATACCGGAGGGACTCAGCAGGTTGGGCAGCTTCAATGCAGGGGCATAAACAGACAACATTTCGTTCAAAGTGCCCTTAATCGGGACTAGAAAGAAAGGAAGAAGAATAAGAGGGTAGGTGTGTGGGGAAAGGGGGATGAAGTGAGAAGCTGCAATGTGATAGGTGAAAGAGGAAGGAATCTCATAGAGAGGAACTTGGGCCAAGGGAGAAAGGGAATCAGAGGACAGTGGACCATGGGAGAAAGGGAATCAGAGGACAGTGGACCAAGGGAGAAAGGGAATGAACTGACAGTGGACCATGGGAGAAAGGGAATCAGAGGACAGTGGACCAAGGGAGAAAGGGAATCAGAGGACAGTGGACCATGGGAGAAAGGGAATGAACTGACAGTGGACCAAGGGAGAAAGGGAATCAGAGGACAGTGGACCATGGGAGAAAGGGAATGAACTGACAGTGGACCATGGGAGAAAGGGAATCAGAGGACAGTGGACCATGGGAGAAAGGGAATGAACTGACAGTGGACCAAGGGAGAAAGGGAATCAGAGGACAGTGGACCAAGGGAGAAAGGGAATCAGAGGACAGTGGACCAAGGGAGAAAGGGAATGAACTGACAGTGGACCATGGGAGAAAGGGAATCAGAGGACAGTGGACCATGGGAGAAAGGGAATCAGAGGACAGTGGACCATGGGAGAAAGGGAATCAGAGGACAGTGGACCAAGGGAGAAAGGGAATCAGAGGACAGTGGACCATGGGAGAAAGGGAATCATAGGACAGTGGACGAAGGGAGAAAGGGAATCAGAGGACAGTGGACCATGGGAGAAAGGGAATGAACTGACAGTGGACCATGGGAGAAAGGGAATCAGAGGACAGTGGACCAAGGGAGAAAGGGAATCAGAGGACAGTGGACCAAGGGAGAAAGGGAATCAGAGGACAGTGGACCATGGGAGAAAGGGAATGAACTGACAGTGGACCAAGGGAGAAAGGGAATGAACTGACAGTGGACCATGGGAGAAAGGGAATGAACTGACAGTGGACCATGGGAGAAAGGGAATCAGAGGACAGTGGACCAAGGGAGAAAGGGAATCAGAGGACAGTGGACCATGGGAGAAAGGGAATCAGAGGACAGTGGACCATGGGAGAAAGGGAATGAACTGACAGTGGACCATGGGAGAAAGGGAATCAGAGGACAGTGGACCATGGGAGAAAGGGAATCAGAGGACAGTGGACCATGGGAGAAAGGGAATCAGAGGACAGTGGACCATGGGAGAAAGGGAATGAACTGACAGTGGGCCATGGGAGAAAGGGAATCAGAGGACAGTGGACCAAGGGAGAAAGGGAATCAGAGGACAGTGGACCATGGGAGAAAGGGAATCAGAGGACAGTGGACCAAGGGAGAAAGGGAATCAGAGGACAGTGGACCATGGGAGAAAGGGAATCAGAGGACAGTGGACCAAGGGAGAAAGGGAATGAAAGGATGGTGGACCATGGGAGAAAGGGAATGAGAGGACAGTGGACCACGAGAGAAAGGGAATGAGAGGACAGTGGACCATGGGAGAATGGGAATGGGGAGGGATGAATAAAATAGGATTAATGTAGGATTTAGTAATTGAGAGGTTGACGGTCAGCATGGGCTCAATGAGTCAAAGGTACAATTTCTGCTGTGGCACCAATTACTACCAAATTACAGTCACTTAGGACACAAATCACAGGGTTACACAGGACACAATCACAGGATCACACAGGACAGAAATGACAGGGTCACTCAGGACACAAATCACAGAGTCACACAGGAAACAAATCACAGGATCACACAAGACACAAATCACAGGGTCACTCAGGACACAATCACAGGATCACTCAGGACAGAAATCACAGGATCACTCAGGACACAAATCACAGGATCACTAAGGACACAAATCACAGGGTTACTCAGGACACGAATCACAGGGTTACTCAGGACAGAAATCACAGGATCACTCAGGACAGAAATGACAGAGTCACTCAGGACACAATCACAGAGTCACTCAGGACACAATCACAGGGTCACTCAGGGCACAATCACAGGGTCATTCAGGACAGAAATGACAGGGTCACTCAGGACAGAAATGACAGGGTCACTCAGGACAGAAATGAAAGGGTCACTCAGGACACAAATCACAGAGTCACACAGGACAGAAATCACAGGGTCACTCAGGACACAATCACAGGATTACTCAGGACAGAAATGACAGGGTCAATCAGGACACAAATCACAGAGTCATTCAGGACACAATCACAGGATCACACAGGACACAAATCACAGAGTCACTCAGGACAGAAGTCACAGGGTCACTCAGGACAGAAATCACAGAGTCATTCAGGACAGAAATGACAGGGTCACTCAGGACACAAATCACAGAGTCACTCAGGACACAATCACAGGATCACACAGGACACAAATCACAGACTCACTCAGGACAGAAATCACAGGGTCACTCAGGACAGAAATGACAGGGTCATTCAGGACAGAAATCACAGGGTCACTCAGGACAGAAATCACAGGATCACACAGGACACAAATCACAGAGTCACTATGGACAGAAATCACAGGGTCACTCAGGACAGAAATCACAGGATCACACAAGACACAAATCACAGAGTCACTATGGACAGAAATGACAGGGTCATTCAGGACACAATCACAGGATCACTCAGGACACAATCACAGGATCACTCAGGACAGAAATCACAGAGTCACTCAGGACACAAATCACAGAGTCACTCAGGACACAAATCACAGAGTCACACAGGAAACAAATCACAGGATCACACAAGACACAAATCACAGGGTCACTCAGGACACAATCACAGGATCACTCAGGACAGAAATCACAGGATCACTCAGGACACAAATCACAGGATCACTAAGGACACAAATCACAGGGTTACTCAGGACACGAATCACAGGGTTACTCAGGACAGAAATCACAGGATCACTCAGGACAGAAATGACAGAGTCACTCAGGACACAATCACAGAGTCACTCAGGACACAATCACAGGGTCACTCAGGGCACAATCACAGGGTCATTCAGGACAGAAATGACAGGGTCACTCAGGACAGAAATGACAGGGTCACTCAGGACAGAAATGAAAGGGTCACTCAGGACACAAATCACAGAGTCACACAGGACAGAAATCACAGGGTCACTCAGGACACAATCACAGGATTACTCAGGACAGAAATGACAGGGTCAATCAGGACACAAATCACAGAGTCATTCAGGACACAATCACAGGATCACACAGGACACAAATCACAGAGTCACTCAGGACAGAAGTCACAGGGTCACTCAGGACAGAAATCACAGAGTCATTCAGGACAGAAATGACAGGGTCACTCAGGACACAAATCACAGAGTCACTCAGGACACAATCACAGGATCACACAGGACACAAATCACAGACTCACTCAGGACAGAAATCACAGGGTCACTCAGGACAGAAATGACAGGGTCATTCAGGACAGAAATCACAGGGTCACTCAGGACAGAAATCACAGGATCACACAGGACACAAATCACAGAGTCACTATGGACAGAAATCACAGGGTCACTCAGGACAGAAATCACAGGATCACACAAGACCCAAATCACAGAGTCACTATGGACAGAAATGACAGGGTCATTCAGGACACAATCACAGGATCACTCAGGACACAATCACAGGATCACTCAGGACAGAAATCACAGAGTCACTCAGGACACAAATCACAGAGTCACTCAGGACAGAAATCACAGGGTCACTCAGGACAGAAATCACAGGGGCACTCAGGACAGAAATCACAGGATCACACAGGACACAAATCACAGAGTCACTATGGACAGAAATGACAGGGTCACTCAGGACAGAAATCACAGGGTCACTCAGGACAGAAATGACAGGGTCATTCAGGACAGAAATGACAGGGTCACTCAGGACAGAAATGACAGGGTCATTCAGGACACAATCACAGGATCACTCAGGACAGAAATCACAGAGTCACTCAGGACACAAATCACAGAGTCACTCAGGACACAAATCACTGAGTCACTCAGGACAGAAATCACAGGGTCACTCAGGACAGAAATCACAGGGGCACTCAGGACAGAAATCACAGGATCACACAGGACACAAATCACAGAGTCACTATGGACAGAAATGACAGGGTCACTCCGGACACAATCACAGGATCACTCAGGACAGAAATGACAGGGTCACTCAGGACACAATCACAGGATCACTCAGGACAGAAATGATAGGGTCACTCAGGACAGAAATCACAGGATCAGACAGGACACAAATCACAGAGTCACTCAGGACAGAAATCACAGGGTCACTCAGGACACAATCACAGGGTCACTCAGGACAGAAATCACAGGGTCACTCAGGACACAATCACAGGGTCACTCAGGACACAATCACAGGGTCACTCAGGACACAATCACAGGATCACACAGGACACAAATCACAGAGTCACTATGGACAGAAATGACAGGGTCACTCAGGACACAATCACAGGATCAGACAGGACACAAATCACAGAGTCACTCAGGACAGAAATCACAGGGTCACTCAGGACACAATCACAGGGTCACTCAGGACAGAAATCACAGGGTCACTCAGGACACAATCACAGGGTCACTCAGGACACAATCACAGGGTCACTCAGGACACAATCACAGGATCACACAGGACACAAATCACAGAGTCACTATGGACAGAAATGACAGGGTCACTCAGGACACAATCACAGGATAACTCAGGACAGAAATGACAGGGTCACTCAGGACACAATCACAGGATCACTCAGGACAGAAATCACAGGGTCACTCAGGACAGAAATCACAGGATCACACAGGACACAAATCACAGAGTCACTCAGGACAGAAATCACAGGGTCACTCAGGACACAATCACAGGGTCACTCAGGACAGAAATCACAGGGTCACTCAGGGCACAAATCACAGAGTCACTCAGGACAGAAATCACAGGGTCACTCAGGACACAATCACAGGGTCACTCAGGACACAATCACAGGGTCACTCAGGACACAAATCACAGAGTCACTCAGGACAGAAATCACAGGGTCACTCAGGACACAATCACAGGGTCACTCAGGACAGAAATCACAGGGTCACTAAGGACAGAAATCACAGGATCACACAGGACACAAATCACAGAGTCACTCAGGACAGAAATCACAGGGTCACTCAGGACACAATCACAGGGTCACTCAGGACACAATCACAGGATCACTCAGGACACAATCACAGGGTCACTCAGGACACAATCACAGGATCACACAGGACACAAATCACAGAGTCACTCAGGACAGAAATCACAGGGTCACTCAGGACACAATCACAGGGTCACTCAGGACACAATCACAGGATCACTCAGGACAGAAATGACAGGGTCACTCAGGACACAATCACAGAATCACTCAGGACAGAAATGATAGGGTCACTCAGGACAGAAATCACAGGATCAGACAGGACACAAATCACAGAGTCACTCAGGACAGAAATCACAGGGTCACTCAGGACACAATCACAGGGTCACTCAGGACAGAAATCACAGGGTCACTCAGGGCACAAATCACAGAGTCACTCAGGACAGAAATCACAGGGTCACTCAGGACAGAAATCACAGGATCACACAGGGCACAAATCACAGAGTCACTCAGGACAGAAATCACAGGGTCACTCAGGACACAATCACAGGGTCACTCAGGACAGAAATCACAGGGTCACTCAGGACACAATCACAGGATCACTCAGGACACAATCACAGGGTCACTCAGGACACAATCACAGGATCACACAGGACACAAATCACAGAGTCACTCAGGACAGAAATCACAGGGTCACTCAGGACACAGTCACAGGGTCACTCAGGACACAATCACAGGATCACACAGGACACAATCACAGGATCACTCAGGACACAATCACAGGGTCACTCAGGACACAATCACAGGATCACACAGGACACAAATCACAGAGTCACTCAGGACAGAAATCACAGGGTCACTCAGGACACAATCACAGGGTCACTCAGGACAGAAATGACAGGGTCACTCAGGACACAATCACAGGATCACTCAGGGCAGAAATGACAGGGTCACTCAGGACACAATCTCAGGGTCACTCAGGACACAATCACAGGATCACTCAGGACAGAAATGACAGGGTCACTCAGGGCAGAAATGACAGGGTCACTCAGGACACAAATCACAGAGTCATTCAGGACAGAAATCACAGGATCACTCAGGTCACAATCACAGGATTACACAGGACACAAATCACAGAGTCACTCAGGACACAATCACAGGTCACTCAGGACAGAAATCACAGGATCACTCAGGACACAATCACAGAGTCACTCAGGACACAATCACAGGATCACTCAGGACAGAAATGACAGGGTCACTCAGGACAGAAATCACAGGATCACTCAGGACGCAATCACAGGATCACTCAGGACTGAAATGACAGGGTCACTCAGGACACAATCACAGGATCACTCAGGACACAATCACAGGATCACTCAGGACAGAAATGACAGGGTCACTCAGGACACAATCACAGGATCACTCAGGACACAATCACAGGATCACTCAGGACTGAAATGACAGGGTCACTCAGGACACAATCACAGGATCACTCAGGACACAATCACAGGATCACTCAGGACAGAAATGACAGGGTCACTCAGGACACAATCACACGATCACTCAGGACACAATCACAGGATCACTCAGGACACAATCACAGAGTCACTCAGGACAGAAATCACAGGGTCACTCAGGACACAATCAAAGGATCACTCAGGACAGAAATGACAGGGTCACTCAGGGCAGAAATCACAGGGTCACTCAGGACACAAATCACAGAGTCATTCAGGACAGAAATCACAGGATCACTCAGGTCACAATCACAGGATCACACAGGACACAAATCATAGAGTCACTCAGGACACAATCACAGAGTCACTCAGGACAGAAATCACAGGATCACTCAGGACACAATCACAGAGTCACTCAGGACACAATTACAGGATCACTCAGGACAGAAATGACAGGGTCACTCAGGACAGAAATCACAGGATCACTCAGGACGCAATCACAGGATCACTCAGGACTGAAATGACAGGGTCACTCAGGACACAATCACAGGGTCACTCAGGACAGAAATGACAGGGTCACTCAGGACACAATCACAGGATCACTCAGGACACAATCACAGGATCACTCAGGACAGAAATGACAGGGTCACTCAGGACAGAAATGACAGGGTCACTCAGGACACAATCACACGATCACTCAGGACACAATCACAGGATCACTCAGGACACAATCACAGAGTCACTCAGGACAGAAATCACAGGGTCACTCAGGACACAATCACAGGATCACACAGGACACAATCACAGGGTCACTCAGGACAGAAATCACAGGATCACTCAGGACACAATCACAGGATCACTCAGGACAGAAATGACAGGGTCACTCAGGACACAATCACAGGATCACTCAGGACACAATCACAGGGTCACTCAGGAGAGAAATCACAGGATCACTCAGGACAGAAATGACAGGTTCACTCAGGACACAATCACAGGATCACTCAGGACAGAAATGACAGGGTCACTCAGGACACAATCACAGGATCACTCAGGACACAATCACAGGATCACTCAGGACAGAAATGACAGGGTCACTCAAGACACAATCACAGGATCACTCAGGACACAATCACAGGATCACTCAGGACAGAAATGACAGGGTCACTCAGGACACAATCACAGGATCACACAGGACACAATCACTTGGTCACTCAGGACAGAAATCACAGGATCACTCAGGACACAATCACAAGATCACTCAGGACAGAAATGACAGGGTCACTCAGGACACAATCACAGGATCACTCAGGACACAATCACAGGGTCACTCAGGACACAAAGCACAGAGTCATTCAGGACACTATCACAGGGTCACAGAATTTATCTTGCTCTCAATCCCTATAAATCAATATCATTGCAATACAATGATTGAAAACATTGCCTAGGGAATTTGCAAGCAACTCTGGGATATTAAATGGGGATCAGACACACATATACTGTGGGGAGTCTGGCCTCAGTCACAAGCATCTGAATGGTCACGTGATAGTTCTTTGTTTATGGGACATTGGTATCATTGATGTACATCATGAACTGCGTTGCTTGCTGAGCTATTATGAAGGCACACAACAGAGGCAACCTACATGTTGGTCTGGTGTCAGATGCAGAACAGGATTTGTTAACCTGGAGATCATTAGTGAAGCTGATGTTCTTTTACAACTGTCTGATGAGACCTCCCATCCAGGAATGTCGACTGTCTATTCCGTTCCATTGATGCTCTCGGACCTAGTGAGTTCTTCCAGCATTTTGTTCAAAGTTCAAAGTAAATTTATTATCAAAGTGCATATCTGCCACCGTATGCAACCCTGGAGATTTATTTTCCTTCGAGCATACTCAATAAATCCATAATAGAAGAATAACCATAACAGAATCAGTGAAAGACCACACCAGCTGGGCATTCAGCCATGGCGCTAAAGACAACAAACAGTGCAAATACAAAAAGAAAGAAATAATAATAATAAGTAAATAATCAATAAATATCGAGAACATGAGATGACATGGAATGCAGCTGTCAGAGGCCTCTGCACTTGAGTAATTGCTCTCTCCCTCTTCCTTTCTCCCTCTCTCCCATTCTCCCTCCATCCCTCCCTCCCTCCCTCACCTCCTTCTCTCTCTCTTGATGGTGAGAAGGAGTTTGATTCTCAAGTCAGGGAGCTCAGAGTAAAATGACACTGCAGGCAGTAACATCAAAACAGCAGCTGTTGGCTCCCCCCTCACTGTGGCAGGAGCAATATCTCTATTGCATGCATGGTGGGTGGTAAGGGAGCTGATCCTTTCTGCTGGATCAAACGTTCAGAAGTTCACTTATTATCACAGCATGTTTCTACATACACCTCTGAAATTTGTATTCTCCAGATAGCCATGAAACAAAGAAAGAAAGAACATGAAAGTCATTCAGAGAGAAAAATCAAACCCTCGCCCTTCCCTGCCCAAAAAAGATAGGCATCAGAAAAGAACAAGTGGGGAGAGGGGTAATGTTTTGTTGCTGTTTTGCATGGGAGGGGAAGGAGGGGCTTTGGGGTTATGTTTTTCTGTCATTCATTCTTTGGGGTTTATATTTCTGTTTTGTGGATGTCTGCGAAGAGTAAGAATTTCAGGTCGTAGAATGTATACATTCTCTGATATTAAGTGGAACCATTGAACTATTGAACCATTGAAGAAGCCTTGAAAGTGTGTGCATAGGTCATGGGAATATATCAGTGATGGGGCAAGAGAAGTAATCCCCATTGGTTCAACAGCCTGATGGTTGAAGAACAATTGTTCCTGAACCAGGTGCTGTAAGTTCTGAGGATCTTGTATCTTCCTCCTGATGAGAAGAGAGCATGTCCTGCCCCGATGATGCATGCTGATTTTCTGTAGATGTGGTCAATGGTGGAGGAGGGGTCTTCACCCATGATGGACTGGACCGTATCCATTACTTTTTGTAGGATTTTCCATCCAAGGGCATTGGTGTTTCCATACCAGGCAGTGATGCAGCCAGACAATATACTCTTCACTATGTATCTATAGAAGTTTGTCAAAGTTTTACTCTGGATTTCCAGCATCAGCAGAATCTCTTGGGTTTTTTTTTGTATGCAGCCATTCAGTTGTTTCTGGTCATGATTACTTGGACTAACTATTTACTCCATGTGACTTGAATTTTGTTTTCACAGCTGCCATGTTGGGATTCAAACTCATTTATCTTGTGTTAAATGGTGTGCGCTCTGAAGCAATGAGTTGAGAACACAAGGATTAGGTGCAGGATAGGGTAACTGGCCCCTCAGTCTCACCTTTCTCACCATTTCCCTTCATTGCCTTGATACAAATTGATTGATGTCTGTTTCGTGGAAACGATATATCAGATGGGTCTCTACAGCTCTCTAAGGGAAAGTATTTCAAAGATATATCACACTCTGCAGAAATTTCTCCTCATCTCAGTCCTAAATGGCCTAGCTTTATATTGAGACTATAATCCTGGTTCTAGATTCTGCACCCAAGTGCAACATCAGCCTTAAGTTCCAGTGACAACTCTAATGAAAGACAGACCTAATCTGTTCAAAAAGAAAGAACTCATCGGTGGCTGCAAAGTGTGTTAAGTCGATGGCTGTGTGCAGCAAGAAAATAGAACTGTACAGTACAGGCCCTTCAGCCCACAATGTTGTGCCAACCCTTTAACCTACTCCCTTCCCTTCCATATAGCCTTCTATTTTTTTCACCTATTTGATGAAACAGATCTGGCAAGGTCACCAGTACACAACAGTAGGAAGGTGAGGCTGTGGCGGGGAGGGGGGTGTTGGGAAAGTCTTCAGACTTCGCCTTCATAGGTGCTGCTTTGTCATTCTGCTTTTTAAATATGGATTCCAACATCTGCAGTCTCTTTTGTCTTCTAATCTGCTCTATAAATCCTCATACAACAAGCCCACCTACCCAGGAGCCAGTCACATGAATCTATGCCACACTTCCTTATGGCTAATATATACTTTCTTATAGGAGGTCAAAACTGCATCGTCCTCTGTGTCATAAAAACAAGAAATTCTACAGATGCTGGAAATCCTGAGCAAAACACACAAAATACAGGAGGAACTCAGCAAGTCAGACCGCATCCATGGAGAGGAATAAACAGTCGACGTTTCGAGCTGTGACCCTTTATCAGACGGTCAGCCGGAAACATCAACTGTTTACTTCTCTCCATAGACAAGACCTTTATGTCATGGGTTTGCCTGTTGCGGCCACACGGTGGGGGGGGGAGGGGGAGCGGGGGGACATTGAAGACGGTGTGGGAGAGAGCTGAATTCCATGTTGGGCTGGGGGCCAGCCCCTTCCATCAGCGCACCCCTTCTGTGTTCACTTGGTAGAAGACAAACTGGATTGCACTTATCTGTGGCTGCACTACGGCATGATGAGAACTCCTGTATACTTGTTCCTTCAAAAAACATGGCTCCAGGACACCTTCCTGTGCACCTTTCTTCTACCGGCTGTGACACTCAGGGACTGTTTGGGCCCGTGTGTTTTGCTGCTCTAGTAACTATGTGGGCCTTGTTCTGTGTGTTACTGCTGGTACGGTGCTTTGCACTTTGACCCCAGAGGGAACATGAAAGGCAGAGCTCCCACAACTAAGTCCACAGCAGTAGAGCCTGGTGAGTGGTGAGGCGAGTGAGCATGATGGCTGCAGGGAACAGCTGCTCCCGAACCTGACGGTGTGGGACCAAATACTCCTTCACCCTCTGCCCAACAGGAGCACTGAGAAGAGAGGGAGACTGGTCAAACACAGTCGGGGCGCTGAACACCTGCTCATTTTCCACCCTCGTCCTTGACAAGATTAATCTTGCTCAGCATTTTAATCGGCACAGGTTTATCTTCTACTATCAGAACATGTTGCAGCATCTACCTCCAGCTGTACCTGCACTCTCAAGAGTCTTGTCTGCCGAATCCTGCAGGATATCACAAAAGCACCTCATCTTTTAGTTGGTTCAAAAGGACATCGTTAAAAGGGAAATTATAGGCTGCAGACTACAGTGGTTGCAGTTCAGAAGAAGTACATCTACAGGAGAATCTAGTAGTTTTGTGAGTTGTCTGCAAAACGTTGCCATTAGTCACCAGTGCCATGTTGGTAACCATCTGCTAGGAAGTGGAATTAATGGTCTTTGGCATGAACATGATGAACTGAAGGACATTTTTCTTTATTGGATGACTGTATGTAACTCTATAGCTTGTTCATTGTAGATTTGTCTTATGGATGATAGGAGGGAAATACCGAAACAAAAAAAGTCAACTTAACAGCAGTCAGCCTAACTGACAGCAGACTAATAGTAGAAGCTAAACAGTTTGGACCTGTATTCTTTGGAGTTTAACATATATGAAGATTTTGATGGCTCTGGACTTGCTCTCGTTGGAGTTTAGAAGAAGGAAGGGGAATTTAATTAAAACCTATTGAATACTAAAAGAACAAAATAGTGTGGTAGTGTGGACATGGAGAGGATGTTCCCAAAAGTGGAGGAGTCTAAGACTAGAGGACACAGCCTCAGAATACAAGGGCATCTCTTGAGAAGAGAGATGAGGAGGAATTTCTTTAGGAAGAGGGTGGTGAATCTAAGGAATTCATTGTCACAGGATGTTGTAGAGGCCAAGTCATTGAGGTATATTTAAATCAAAGATTGATAGATTCTTGATTAGTAAAGGTGCCAAAAGTTCCGGGGAGAAGATAGGAGAATGAGGCTGAGAGGGTTAATAAGTCAGCCATGGTTGAATGGTGGGGCAGGCTCGATGGGCTGAATAGTGTAATTCTGCTCCTATGCCTTATGGACATGAATTGAGAGGCAAGCTTGAAGAAAAATACAAGGTTCTGCATGAGAGAGTGTATTCTCTTGGGAGAATCTCAAATGAGGGGACGTGGGGCCAGTCATTTAAAACTGAGGTGTGCAGAATATCTTTTCACAGAGGGGTGTGAATATTTGGAAGTCATTTCCCCATACAGTTGTGGAGGGCAGGTCATTACAGGATTCAAGATTCAAGAGCTAAGATTGTTTACTGTTATGCTTCAGTACGTGAGCGTAAAGGTGAACGAAATGATTGTTACTCCAGATCTGATGCAACATTATAAAACACAATAAGTACAAAGAACCCAATATAAAACAGTAACAGCCGTGTGTGGCCACAAAGGCAGACGAATAACTTGTATGCATATTGTACATAAGGTAATACGAGGTGCAGGAGGATCTGAATGTAAGGTGATTTTGGCAGCAGGACAGTGACTGGGCCAGTGTAACTAAAAAGTACAAGTGGAGGTAGATGTATATTTGAAAGCTCAGAGTAGGAAGAGCTGTGGGAAACGATCACAGGGGAGTGGGTGAAAGTTGGGATAGAGCAGTTGTTATCCTAATGGGGAGGTGTCGGTATATTGTAATGCACAGCAGGGTGCACAGATTTTCCTTGCTTGTGTGAAGCTCCCAGGGAAAACCATATATAATAAATATAGATAGTGAAGATATTATTCACAACTCATGCTCAGCATCATCTTATCTATCTCTATGTCTATATGTATATAAATATATATATTTATAAATGGAAAACCTACAGCACAATACAGGCCCTTCGACCCACAAAGTTGTGCCGAACATGTCCCTACCTTAGAAATTACTAGAATTCCCCAGAGCCCTCTATTTTTCTAAGCTCATGTACCTATCCAAAAGACTCTTAAAAGATCCTATTGTATCCACCTCCACTGCCATTGCCGGCAACCCATTCCACACACTCACCACTCTCTGAGTAAAAAACTTACCCCTGACATCTCCTCTGTACCTACTCCCCAGCACCTTAAATCTGTGTCCTCTTGTGGCAACCATTTCAGCCCTGGGAAAAAGCCTCTGACTACCCACATGATCAACTATATATATATATAGTTCTTTGCACAATTTAACTAGTGTTGCATATTGTTTGACGGTTTTGTGCATGCACAATTTTCACACAAGTTCTATTGTATTTCTTTATTTTTCCCATAAATCTCTGCAAAGAAACTGAATCCCAGGGTGGTATCAAGTTCCAGTTCAAGTTCAGGTTCATTGTCGTCTGACTGTGAATATGTACAGCCAAATAAAACAGTGTTCATCCAGATCACAGTGCACCCACAATACATATGCCACACACGCCACATGCAACAAAATATTACCACAAATAAGTTAATAAAATATAATTCAAAATACAAGTGAAGTGTGCAGCAGAGCTAAACAGTAAGCAGTATATGATAACATTTACACACTTAGATGAGAAATTTTACTTTGACTTTGAATGTAAAAGAGCTGAATGGTGCGAAGTACAATGAAATGGTGAAGCTAGCAGTGCAATCTGAAAAGGTGCAAACACTAACGTTGAAGTGGCATTAGTGGAACAACCAAGAGAGGTAGAATTGACAGACTACAAATGTGGCAGCATCACTGGAAAGGCACTAAAGTGACAGCCAACGCACATAAAATGCTGGAGGAACCCAGCGGGTCAGGCAGCATCTATAGAGGGAAATAAACAGTTGGCATTGAAGACCAAGGCTCTCTATCAGGAATGCAAAGGAAGAAAAAGCCAGAATAAGAAAGTTGGAGAGGGGGAAGAGTACAACCTAGCAGGTAATAGGTGAGACCAGGTGGTTGGATGGGGGTGTGGGATGTTGCAAGAAACTAGTGTGATAGATGGAAGAGATAATGGACTGAAGAAGCTACTTATCACCTCCCAGCTGCCTCCCACCTATCACCTCCCAGCTTCTTACTTCATTTACCCACCTTCCTCCTTCCCTGGCCTCACCTATCCGCTTCCAGTTTGTACTCCTTGACCTCTACCCACCCTCTTATTCTGACTTCTGCCCTTCTTCCTTTCCAGTCCCAGGAAAAGGGTCTCGGTCCAAAACATCAGCTGTTTATAGATGCTGCCTCCATAGATGCTGCCTGATTTTCTGAGTTCCTCCAGCATTTTGTGCCTGTCACTCAAGATTTCTAGCATCTGCAGAATCTGTTGTGTTTTATAAAGTGACAGCCTAGATTTTAAGCTCAAGTCCCAGAGCGCTGCTTGAATGTACAATCTCCCAACGTAGTCGAGAGTGCAACACAGCTACTGCGTATTACTGATGCAATTCCTATGTTTAAAGCATAGCCGATAAATCACTTCAGAGACCACTTGGCACTTCCTTATCGTTCAACAGCTGCATAGCGATCAATAGCCATGGAGCAGCTTTTAATGTAGCTGTCTCACATCACTGGGGATCTGCGTTCAGTCCTGACCTCCGCGTTGTCTGAGTGGACTTGGCCTGCATGCTGTCATTGTGACTGTGTGTGGGCTTCCTCCTGATGCCCTGGTTCCCTCCCACATCTCACATTAATCGCTTAACTGGCCACTGTAACTTGCTGTGAGTAAAGACTAGAAAGAATCAGAGGACTCAACAGGCCTGTGTGAGAGAGAATAGGTTGCAGGAGTACAGGGAAATTAGGGTGAGAGTGGGACTAATAGATAACTTCTAGTAGAACCAGCATAGACCTAATGGGCCAAATAGCCTCTTTCTGAATAGTTTAAATCATAGGCTGCAATCAGTTTGGAGACTACTCAGATAGAATATGTGGTGTCGCTTCTCCAACTTGAGAGTAACATCTTTGCGGCAGTAGAGGAGGCCATGGAACACAAAGAAGTAGGATTTAAATCACTGTTTCCTTGAGGATATTTCACATCATCACAAGACATCAGAGATAATTTCAGCCCATCAGTTCTGTGCTGGGTCGGAGAGAAATCCCATCATTCTACTGATTTCCCCTCTAACCTACTTTTCCCATATTTGCATCAATTGTCTCAACTCCCTCCACTCTCCCACACACAGAGTGTGATCTACAGTGGCTAACTAACATGCCAGCCCATGAATCTTCTGGATGTGGGAGGAAACTCGAACAGCTGAAGAGCATGCAAGCTCCACACAGACAGTACCTGAGGACAGGCAAACAGAATATTGGGGTTGAAGTCCATGGATCCTCAAATTTGCCATACAGGTTGATACAGTGGCCTAGAAGGCATATAATGTGTTGGCCTTCAATATTCCTCTGTTTGCCTGTTCTCAGATACTGTCTGTGTGGAGCTTGCATGCTCCTCCTGTGACCATGTGGGTTTTCCTCAGCTGGTGGAGTATTGTGCTGTGTTCTGGCAATGCATTACAGGAGGGATGTGGAAGCTTTAGAGAGGAGATTTACCAGTGTGCTGCCTGGATTGGAGAGCATGTCTTATCAGGAAAAATGAGCAAGCTAGGGCTTTTCTCCTTGGAGCAAACGACGATGAGAGCCAATCTGAGAGACATACTTAAGATGATAAGTAGCATAAGTAGTGGACAATGTGGACCTACTTTTCACAGGGTGGCAGTGGCTGTTATGGTAGGAGATACTTTTAAGGTGATTGGAGAAAGGAGGATGTCAGGGGTAAGCTTTTTACACAGAACCTGGTGGATTCTTTGAAAGTACTACCAGAGGTGGTAGTAGAGGCAGGTACATTTAACCAACTCTTAGGATGAAAGAAAAATGGAGGGCTATCTGAGAGGGAAAGGTTACATTGATCTTAGAGTAGCTTGAAAGGTCAGCACAAAGGTGATGGACTGAAGGGCCTGGACTGCACTGTACTGTTCTATTTTCTATGACAAGAGTCATTGTTGCTGGGAGGCAGCCCATCTACCAAGAGCAACCTCAGATATTTCTGATTGGTCAGTCTCTACCAGAAACAGGGAACACAGAAACTCTCCACATGTGAGAAGCGACCCACCTCATTTGGTTGATACCCTTCCCTAGATGAGAAATCAATTCCTAATGCAATTGTTCTCTCCCCTCTGGTCAACAATCAATAGAGAAGCAGAATCTGTCAATGTGTTTGACAACTAGAATATGGCTCTGGGCATCACAGAATGAAAATGTGGCTGACAATGTGTGCTCCATCAGTTCCCACAAGCATCAAAGGAGACAAACAACCTGATAATCTGCTTAGCTAGTTCTTCGTGAAAGATGAATGTGAACCCAGATCCCAGAGGGATTGCTTTGTTTCTTTGCACAGCTCCCATAGGATGTTTAACATGCACTAGTTATAGATCTCCTTCCAGCGTCTGCAGAACAGGAGAGCTGGCACACTGGTGAGGAAGGATACATTCTTTTATTGTCTGAAACACAGACTACAGGAGCAGGGAGGTCACTCTTGTACAATATAAAACACTAGCCCAGAAACAGCTTGACAACTGTGTGCAGGTCAAGATGCTACACCGCAGGGACAGTGCAGAGCTGTCTTACAGAATGCTGACACGATCGCAGGGTTGGACTTGTGAGGACAGACTGCCTAGATGGGAGCTGCTTACTTTGCAATCAAGGAAAATGAGGACAGACTTAACATGTCTGGTTCTGAATCAATCTTCCTTTCATACACAGAACATCAGAAGTTGCAGAAAGTTTTAAGGATTAAGGATCAACTTTATTCATCATATACATTTCAAATCAGGTTTAATATGATATGTCATTAAAAGACACATATCTTGCAGCAGCAGTACATTCAAATACATAATAATATAAAACTATAAACTACAATAAAATATTAAAGAAATTAAATTAAATAAGTGGTGCAAAAAAGAGAGAAAAAAACCAAAGAAACGAGGTACTGTAAAGTTTCCATTCATAAATCCGATAGTGGTGGGGAAGAAGCTGATCCTGAAATGCTGAATGTGTGTCTTTTGGCTTCTGTACCTCCTTCCTGATGGTAGTAATGAGCTGCTTTTGCCACTTTTTTGAGGCATTGCCTTTCGAAGATGTCCTGTTTGCTAAGGAGGCTATTGCCCATGATGGAGCTGACTCACTTCACAACTTACTGCAGCTTTTTCCGATCCTGTGCTGTGGCCCCTTCATTCCAGATGGTGATACAACCTGTTAGAATATGTTCTCCATGGTACATCTTCAGAAATTTGCAAGAATATTTGGTGACATACCAAATGTCCTGTATCTCCTAATAAAATATAGCCACAGTTGTGTTTTCTTTGTAATTATATCTGTATGTTGGGCTCAGAATAGATCTTTGGAGATATTCACACCCAGGAACTTGAAGCTGCTTACACTTTCCTCTGCTGATCCCTCAATGAGGACTGGAGTGTGTTCACCTGACTTTCTCTTTCTGAGGTCCACAAACAATCCCTTTGTCTTACTAACAGTGAGAGCAAGTTTGTTGTGATACCACTCAACCAGCTGATCTATCTCACTCCTGTCAGCAGCCTTGTCACCATTTGAAATTCTGCCAACAATATTTGAGTCAGCAGCAGATTAATAAATGACCATTGAGCTGTGCTTAGCCACACAGTTGTGGGTGTAGAGATTGTAGAGCAGTGGGCTACGCATGCATGCTTGAGGTGCACCAGTGTTGGTGATCAGTGAGGAAGAAAATTTTACTTCTGACCCACATTGACAGCAGTAACCTGGTAAGGAAGTCAAGGATCTAGTTGCAGAGAGAGTTACAGAAGCCCATTGACATGTATTAGGAATTTGTTGTGGTCTGCTGGTGCAACATTCAACAAGAACAACATTCCACAATTACAAGAATTAAGAATTATCTAACAATAAATTAGAGGTTAAAGTACAGATATGGAATAAAATGAGGGTAAATGCGTGAATACCAGCATGTATTTACAAGGCAAACAGCATTATGAAAAGTAGGTTCAATGCAGTGACGGGGATAATAGTTAGAGGGGGTGGGGGGGGGGGCTAACTAGAATGGTTGGTCAGATTAACTGCCTGGAGAAAGATGGTGTGAAGTTTTTGTAATTATAGCCCTATAGCTTTTTCTAGAAGGGAGCTTTTGGAAAAGACTGTTTGCCAGGTGGGTAGTGTCTGCAATGATTTTCCTGCTCCTCTTCTTTGTCCTGGACACATGCAAATCCCGCAGTGACGGTAGATAACAGCCGGAGACTATGTCAGCTGATCTGACAGCTCACTGTAGTTTTTGTACATTGTGAGAGGTTGCTGCACCAACCAGACAGTAATTGCTGATGTGAGGATGCTCTCTATGCCAGTGTAGAATTGAACCAGTGTGTTCTGGGAAAGTGTAATCATGCCAACTGCTGTAAGAAGTCCGTCCTCTGCTGAGCCTTTTTGATAACGAAGGAGATATATTCATCCACGTGAGGTCCTGTGAAGTAATGATGCATAGGAACATGAGTGTTGAATCAGTGATCACTGCAGAGTTGTTGATGATGAGTGGGTGGAGACGAGACATGTTTCCCCTGACGTCCTGAAGTTCAATACATGACAGACGCCTCACTCCCCAGCACCGGTAACATCTGCAGGAGGTGCCTCCCTTTAATTTATCACACTATGCACTAAATTTGCTCATGAGGCCTATCGAAAGTTGTTGTTGAGGTGACTTCTCAATGTAACATCAGCGTAAATCTGAATCAGATGTATTATCATTGACTAATGATACGTAACTTGCTTTGTGGCAACAGTACTGTGCAAAACATAATACTTCGTAAGTTACTAAAATAAATAGGGAAAAAAGAAAAGGGTAGTGACCATGGGCTTGTAGACCATTCGGGAATCTGATGGTGGAGGGGAAGAAACTGTTCCTGAATCATTGAGTGTGGGTCTTCGGACTCCTGCACCTCTTCCCTGATGATAGTAATGAGAAGAGGGCACATCGCGAATGGTGAGTGTCCTTAGTGATAGATGCCAGCTTTTTCAGTGCTGTTGAAGATATTCCCTGTAGGTTAAAATTCTGCAGTTTCTCGTTCAGGTACTTGTCAAATGTGCTGAAGGTTTCTTCTACCCCCCCCCCACCCAGGTGGTGAATCCCAGGTACCTTTTCTTCATTTTCCCTGGCAGCTGAGCTGAAAATTGCAGGGATGAGAATTTCTGTTTGAGTCGTGGATTGTGGTCTGGAGCAGATTCCCAGAGAAACTAGTTGAAGTAAGTTTCAAAATAACACGCAAAAAAGTGATTGGATAGATAGCAAAAATACTTACAAGGTTGTTATTGAATCGGGCAGCATGGAAACTGGCTCTTTGGTCCTTTAAGTCCGGGTTGACAATCAAGCACCCATTTCCACTAATTCTGCATTAATCATTTTATTTAAATTTGCCCCACATTCTGATCAACCCTCCTTAGTTTCTATCACTCATAAGGGGCCAATTTACAGCGACTAATTAACTTATCAACCCACATGTCTTAAGGAAGCGGGAAAATCACATGCTCACAGGAAGAGCATGCAAACTTCACGTAAAAAGCACCCAAAGTTAGAATTGAAACTGGGTCACTGGATCCAGTAGTTCTACAAGTTGGGTCACTTGAACTGTAGTTCTACCAGTTGGGTTACTGGATCCAGCTGGTCTAACAGTTGGGTCACTGGATCCAGTTGCTCTAACAGTTGGGTCACTGGATCCAGCTGGTCTAACAGTTGGGTCACTGGATCCAGCTGGTCTAACAGTTGGGTTACTGGAGCCAGTAGTTCTATCAGTTGTGTGCTGGTTCACCCAAGAGCAGGACATGATTTGGTTAGGAAATGCATTACTCCTTCAGAGACAAGTACTGACCTCATGAGCAGAACAGTCTTCTCCTGTGCATTAAGATCCAGCTATATAATTAAATCTGTTTATGTCGTCTGGTGGGAAAGATGGATAGGGAGTAGGAACAGCCGTCAATTCAAATGTCAACTGTGTTTGGTTAATCGCTTTATTGTTGTCAGATGTACCATGATACAGTGAAAAGCTTGCCTTGCATACCAATCAAATCAGTACACGGTGTATTGAGCTAGAATGAGGTAGAACAATTAAATGCAGAATAAAGTAACAGAAGTTACCAAGTGCAGTGCAGGTAAACAATAAAGTGCAAGATTATAATGAAGTAGATGGTGAGGCTGAGAGACTATCTTGTCAGACCACCAGTCTGATCAAGAGTTTGATAACCGTGAGGTAGAAGCAGTTCTTGAGTCTGTTGATACATGCTTTCAGACTTCTGCATCTTCTGCCTAAAGGTAGAGGGGAGACGAGAGAAAATTCACGGTCGTTGGTGTCTTGGATTATGCTGGCTGAGATTCTGAGGCAGTGAGAAGTGTACACCAAGTCCATGGAGGGAAATCTGGTTTCCATAACTCAGCAGATTCCTGTGGTCACACGCAGACCAGCAGCCATACCAAACTGTATGCATACATGCAGAATAGTGCATCGATAAAAATTGGTAAGATTCAAGGGGAGCATGCCAAATTTAGAATCATAGAGTCATAGAAAAGTACAGCACTGACTCAGGCCCTTTGGCCCATCTAGTCCATGGCGAACCATTTAAATTGCCTACTCCCATCAACCTGCACCAAAACCATATGGATAGTATACACTACCATCCATGTAACTATCCAAACTTTTCTTAAACATTGAAATCGAGCTCACATGCGTCACTTGCACTTGCAGTTCATTCCACAATGTCATCACCCTATGAATGAAGAAGTTTAACTTCATGTTCCCTTAAACTTTTCACCTTTCACCCTTAATCCATGATCTCTAGTTGTTGCCCCACCCAACCTCTGGAAAAAGCCAGCTTGCACTTACCCTATCTATACCCCTCATAATTTTGTATACCTCCATCAAATCTCATCTCAATCTTCTACGTTTCAAGGAATAAACTCTTTAATCTCCAGAAGAAGTAGAGGCATCAAATAGGACAATATCAAACAGCAAAGAGAAAACAATTTGAGTTTTGTTTCCTAACTCGAATACAACTCTTCAGAGATGAACTCCGATCGAGTGTGATTACTCGGGACAGGTTACTCCCGTCTCCGTTACTCATTCACCATTGCAATGTAGTGTAGCAGAAGAATGAGTCAAAATCTATTAGCAAACATAAGATCTCACTAAAATTCATTAACCAATGTTTAACCTTCAGTTAAAGGTTCCTTCAGTGCTTATAACAGATGCAACTGGAGCTTCAGTATTAAACCTGATTAAGATGTGTATAGTTCTTGAGTGCAATATTATACCTGTCAATAATTTAAGTACTGCAGCCAAAATTGTTCTGCATGATATTAATGTGCAATTTGCATTGTTATGTTCAGCCAAGATAGAGATCTATGGGTATTTAAATATTCAGGCATCTAGAGCTAGAATGGGAATGTGGTGCTGAGGAAGAAGATTTGCCGTAATCTTATTGAGCCGACACAAGAGGCTAAGTGGCCTCCCTCTGCTTGTATTCCATACTGTAAATGTTCAAGAAAAAAAATCTAATTTAATAAGATCAGAAGATCTGAAAACCATATCCAGCAGACTGGCCTTTCTGGAATAAACCAGTTCCAAATTACCACATGATAGAGCAGCTACTATTAATAGGACCATAAGATATAGGAGCAGAAGCAGGCGATCTGGCCTGTCGAGTCTGCTCCGCCATTCAATCCAATTCTTCCAGTCATCCCCACTCCCCTGCCTTTTCCCCATACCCTTTGATGCCATTCTGGCGGATTTCATTAGTAGGTCTTACAAGTCCCTTTCTCCATCTTACTCATTGGCCAACTGAGTCCCATGTCATGTCTCACATGCCTGCATCAAATTCCACATAGATGTTCATTGCCACCAGATGACCAATGCTGTCATTGTGTGTTATGGAGTGTGAATGGCTGTGTGGATTCCAATCCTCCTGAATACACTAGGGACAGGTGGCTCACCTCCAGTCTCCCAACATGGACCAAGCCAGGGAGAAGAATGATAAACAGTGATCACGACCTGCGATGTATCATTTGCTTCTCGTTCCTCATCATCTGATCTGCTCTAGTATTTCTTTGCTTTATTTTGGACTTCCAACATCTGCAGGCTTTCTGCTTTTGAGACACCTATCTACTCCAAGGTCATGGCTCAGAGGGTCTTCCTGAAAGAACATAAACACCGTCTCTTCATCCCTTCTTGACATGTTTACCGTTGGAATGACAGCACAACAGCCATTCAGATCCACACCGGCTCTCATGTCTCTTTCCCCTCTACTCTGAAGCTCCTTCTCAAACACATCAAATACCCTCTTCTGTTACTTACCTATATCAAGGGATAATCTGCAGTGGCCAATTAACCCACAGACATATTTTTTACAAACATATTAACCAGAGCAACCGGGGGATCTCACACAGTCACAGGGCAAACCTACAAATTCCACGTTGATAGCACCAGAGATAAGGATGGAATTAATGTTGTTGGAACTGTGAAGCAGCAACTCCAGCCATTGTGCCACTGCATAGCTTGTGTGTTGGGCACCAGTTTTTCCACAGAATCCGAGCGCTGAGATTTTTTCCAGCACAGTTTATGGATTCATTTCCTAGTTCCATACTCTCTTTCTCTCCTTCCCTGAAGCCATTGGACTACTGCCAAGATTCATCTGCAGTGAGACCCATGAACTTTCTTTGCAATTCTTCAGTCCAGCCCTTGACAGAGTTAAAAATAGATTACTCAGACACTCACACAATTCTGCACCACCACTATGTCTGTCTAAAGATTCAAAGTATGTTTATAATTAATATATGTATGCAGTTACAACCCTGATAGTCATCTTTCTGCAGTCAGCCACGAAACAAAGAAACACCATGGAACCCTTTTGAAGAAAACATCAAACGCCCAACATGCAAAAACATAACAAATCATGCAAAAAGCAAATTACAAGTGAATAACACATAGAATATTAAACATCAAACCCCAGAGTCCTTAAAACAGTCTAGAAATGTTCCATTTAGTTAGTTCAATTTCCAGCCATAGGGAGCAGGCCATTCAGCCCATTGAGTCTTCTCTGCCATTTCATGATGGCTGATCCTTTTCCCTTTTAACTGCCTTCTTTCTCCTGCCTTCTTCCCACAACCTTTCACACCCTGACTAATCAAGATCCTACTGAACTCCTTCTTAAATGCAACTAGTGAACTGGGCCCTGTAGCGGCTTGTGACAGTACATTCCACAGATTCACCATCTTCTGGCTAAAGAAATTCCTCCTCACCTCTGTTCAAAGTGGACATCCCCCTATTTTGAGACTGTGCCTTCTGGTCCTAGATTCCTCTACCAAAGGAAACATCATCTTCACATCCACTCTATCAATCTCTTTCAACATTCAATAAGTTTCAAGGAGATTCCCTCTCATTCTCCTAAACTTCAGCAAGTATAGGCCCAGAGCCTTCAGTTGCTGCTCAAATGATAACCTTTTCATTCCTGGAAGCATTTTCACAAACCTCCTCTGAATCCTCTCCAATATAAAGACATCCTTTCTTAAATAAAGGGACCAAAAATGCTCACAATACTCCATGTGAGGTTTTACTAGTGCCTTATATAGCCACAGCATTACAAATTTACTTTGATATTCTAGTCCTCTTGAAATGAATGCTAACATGGCATTTGCCTTCCTCAACATCAACTCTACCTACAAATTAACCTTTAGGGAATCCTGCATGAGGACTCCCAAATTCATTTGCACCTCGTATTTTTGAATTTTTTCCCCATTTAGAAAATAGTCTATGCTTTTCTTACTTCTATCAAAATGCATGACCATACACTTCCGAACACTGTATCCCATCGGCCTTTTCATTGCCCATTCCCCTAATCCAAGTCCTTCTATAGCCTCTCTACCTCCTCAAAACTACCTGTTTCTCTATGTATCTTCGTATTGTCTGCCATCTGTGCCAGAAAACCATCACTTTCATTGTGCAGGAGTGAGATATGCCAACTAGTAGAGTGGTGTCACAGCAACAACCTGGCACTCAACGTCAGTAAGATGAAAGAGCTGATTGTGGACTTCAGGAAGGGTAAGATGAAGGAACACATACCAATCCTCATAGAGGGATCAGAATTGGAGAGAGTGAGCAACTTCAAGTTCCTGGGTGTCAAGATTTCTGAGGACTTAACCTGGTTCCAACATATCGATGCAGCTATAAAGAAGGCAAGACTTTCACTATACTTCATTAGGAGTTTGAAGAGATTTGGTATGTCAGCAAAAACACTCAAAAACTTCTATAGATGTACCGTGGAGAGCATTCTGACAGGCTGCATCACTGTCTGGTATAGAGGGGCTACTGCACAGGTCCAAAAGAAGCTGCTGAGGGTTGTAAATTTAGTCAACTTCATCTTGGGTAGCAGTCTACAAAATACCCAGGACATCTTCACGTAGAAGTGTCTCAGAAAGGCAGTGTCTATTATTAAAGACCTATCAGCACCCAGAGCATGCCCTTTTCTCAATGTTACCTTCAGGTAGGAGGTACAGATGCCTGAAGGCACACACTCACTGATTCAGGAACAGCTTCTTTCCCTCTGCCATCTGATTCCGAAATGGACATTGAACCCTTGGACACTACCTCACTTTTTAAATATATATTATTTATGTTTTTTGCACAATTTTTAATCTATTCAATATACATATACTGTAACTGATTTATTTATTATTATTCTTATTCTATATTATGTATTGCATTGAACTGCTGCTGCTAAGTTAACAAATTTCATGACATATGCCTGATTCTGAGTCTGGTTCCGATTCAAATCATTGACATACAACGTAAAAAGAAGTGGTCCCAATACAAAGCCCTGTGGAAAACCACTTGTCACTGGTAACCAATCCAAAAATATCCCTTTATTGCCACTCTTTGCCTCCTACCAATCAGCCAATACTGTATCCATACTAGTATATTTCTTGTAACACCATTGGCTCTTACCTTGTTTAGCAGTCTGATATGCAGCACCTTGTCTTAGACCTTCTGAAAATCCAAGTACACGATATCAACCGACTCTCCTTTGTCAAAATGGCTTGCTATTTCTTCAAAGAACTTCAACAGGTTTGTCAGGCAAGGTTTACCCTTCAGGAAATCATGCTGACTTTGGTCTATTTTGTCATGTGCCTCCAAGTATTCCAAAGCCTTATCGTTAATGATCGACACCAACATCATCCCAACCACTGAGGTCAGGCTCACTGGCCTACAAATTCCTTTCTTCTGCCTCCCTGCCTTCTTGAAGAGTAAAGTGACATTTGTAATTTTCTCAATGCATCTGGTCCAGATTGCTTATTAAGCACCATCTCCCTAATAATAGCAACTGCCCCTTGACACTCTTGAACTTTTAACATACTGCTAGTGTCTTCCACAGTGAAGGCCGATGCAAAATACTTATTCAGTTCAGCTGCCATTTCCTTGTCCTCCATTACTATCTCTCCAGCATCATTTTTCAACGATCCAATATCTACTCTCGCCTCTCTTTTACTCTTTGTATATCTGGAAAAGTTTTGGTATAATTTTTGAAATTATTAGTTAGCTTATCTTCGTATTTCTTCTTTCTCCCCCTTATGCTTTGTTTTATTTGCTTTGTGTTTTTTTTTAAATCCTAATCAGCTAACCTGCCACTATTTTTTGCTCTGTTATATGTCCTCTATTTTGCTTTTATGTTGGCTTGGACTTCCCTTATCAGCCACGGTTATGTTACCCTGCCTTTAGAGTATTTCTTCTCTTTGGGATGTATCTATTCTGCACCTTCCAAATTGCTCTGAGAAACTCTGGCCATTGCTGCTGTGCCATCTTCCTTGCCAGTGTCCCCTTCCAATCAACTTTGGCCTGCTCCTCTCTCATGGCTCTGTAATTCACTTTGTTCCACAACTTCTCAGTGGTAATGACATAGAGGCTAAATTCTGACAAGTGGTTTAGAAAGCCATTTCAGATGGAAGCTAACATCTAACCACATTATGCAGGCCCTGGAATCAAACCATTGGTCAGACTAAATAACTTCCCTAAATTCCTCCCCTGAAGCACATTACTGGACCAAAAAGGATTTTTATAACAATCTGAAGGTGTTATTGTAATCATTGCTATGGATATTTTTTGCTCTTTTAACTCAAAATTATTTACTTAACTGAATTTAAATCCCACAGCTTAGAGATAGGATGTGAACTCTGCATTGGGTAGTAGAGGATATGATTTATTAAGCCATTAACTTAACTACTGCACCACCACCAGCATTGTCAGAGATGCTTCTTCCCTATCTATTCATTCAACCCACTCAACCATAATCAATCTTGTTTAAGCTGAATTAGATTACATTTAGGATGGACCACTGACCTCAAAGACAGCTTCCATCCCATTGTTATAAAACTATTAAATTACCTCAAGTATGATGTAATGAACACTTGTCATCATACTCTACATCACCATGACCATAAACCTTACTGCATGCCTCTATCACATTTCCACTGTAACCATAAAACTTTTTTATTCTGTACCAAAAACACAAAATGCAAGAAGAATGGTAGAGTAGTGGTTAGCACAACGCTTTACAGCACCAGCAGCTCAGGTTCAATTCCTGCCACTGCCTGTACGGAGTTTGTCCATTCTCCCTGTGACCACATAGGCTTCCTCCAGGTGCTTTGCTTTCCTCCTAGAGTCCAAAGATGTAGTAGTTGGTAAGTTAATTGTTCATTGTAAATTGTGGCATGATTAGGCGAGGATTAAATTGGGATCTGCTGATGGGCGAGGCTCGAAGGGCCAGAGGGGCCTACTCCACACTGTATCTCAATAAATAAATAAATAAACTTAGCAGGTCATGCAACATCAATGGAGGGAAATAAAGAGGACATTTTTGGCCTGAGACCCCTCATTGTCCTCAGATTTATTCATCTGAGTGATCACCTGTCTGAAGTCTGTCCTCACCATGGGCAGAAAGATCCCATGATGCTAGTGTGGTCTCTGGCCTGAGCTTGCCCGATGTTTTCCACTCTGCTGTACACAGCAATACTGCAGGGAAAGTATGAACAAATCCAGAAAGAGAAGGGGGAAGGGGGCAAGGAGTACAAGCTGGAAGTGTTAGGTGGGGGGAGGTGGAGATGAAGCTGGGGGTAATAGGTGGAAGATATAAGGAGATGAAGAAGAAGGAATCTGACAGCAGAAAAGAGTGGACTATGGGAGGAAGGGCACCAGAGGGAGGTGATGGGCAGGTGAGGATAAGAGAAGGGGTAAGAATGGTGAAAGGCTCAAGAGAGAAGGGGGCGGGAGCAATCATCAGAAGTTAGTTCATCTGAATTCTATTATTGCCTTTCCTTTGCATAATACTTTGACGTACTGCTGAGATTATCTGTGTGGATGGCATGCAAAGCACTGTGCCTTGGTAATGTGGCAATAATGAACCAATTTACCAACTGAGGTGTGAACCGGTCACAGAAGAAAGCACTTCACATTCTGTACCTCGAGGCTACACGGGAACTTCCTCACAGCCAAAGTGTGCCTGTATTCTGCTCCGTATGTTATATAAGTTTATTACTCACAGCCTCATTAACTTCATGGGTTAAATATGAAAATTAAAGGATATTTGATTAGCAGGTTATTTTAGGCTATGGTTTATTGCAAAAAAACTCCTACCTTGTTGCTTTATCTTGTACAGTACAAATTATTCCACAGTATGGTGAAGGCAGTGAGGAGTTACAGATAATAGATTGCATTGTACAGCTCTGCTTTGAACTCATCACATGGTGTTCATAAAATCAAGGGACCTTTGATCAGGAGCATTTCTACACTTGCTGGCCACTTCATTAAGTACACCTGCTTGTTAATGCAAATATCTGAACAGCCAATCATGTGGCAACAACTCAATACATAAAAGCATGCAGACATGATCAAGAGTTTCAGTTGTTGTTCAAAACCAAACATATTAATACAGAAGAAATGTGATCTAAGTGACTTTGACCATGGAATGATTGGTGGTGCCAGATGGGGTGGCTTGATGATCTGAGAAACTGCTGATCCCCTGGGATTTTCACAACAGTCTTAAGAATTCACAGAGAATGGTGCAATAAAAAAAAGACAAAAAAATCAGTGAATTCAGGAGGTACCTAATAAAGTGGCCACTGAGTGTAGTCTCTGGAGACTGACAATTCACACTGCCGCAGCTATTTGCATGTTGCTGTGTAGTCAAAGTTTCCTCCAACAAGACAAGCCAATTTGTCTGGATCTCTCTATGGACCTTTCTGCTTCTAATCTGTTGTCCAGGCCTCTTCCACAGTTCATTCACAGATCAACACATTGCAGAATATTGAACAGCATCCAAGCATTAAACTACTTGCCCTGTGATCCAGAGAGACAACTATTTCCATCTCAGCCATGCTTCCCGTCCTTACTCTGACAATCCCATCTCAGCTGGAGACTTCATTACCAGCTGTCAGCTGTGACTCAGTGTGTCAGATGGTTCCGATGGTCATGTAACACAGATAGAGGTCCTTCAGCCCATCACCTCCTTGCATTCATGCAGCTATCTATACGAATTCCATTTGCTAATGCATGGTCCATAGCTTTCTTTGCATTGGCAATCATTCGGTGATTCTGGCTCAAGACTGTTGGATTAGAGTGCAAAATTGTTATTTTTCATGTAATTACATTTTTGTGTGACTGTTTATGAGTTTTTATAATCAGTGAACATTCAGTAATTATGGTACATCTGATTCTGTATATTTCTAGAAATTTCTTTGGAGCCTGTGTCAGCTGACACAGGTTACTTCTTATTTCTGGGATGTGCTTATCACTTTAATAAGCTAATATTTGGTATGATTTATTGAGAAGCAGCACAGAATAGACCCTTTCCGCCCTACGAGCGCACCACCCACAACCCCACGGTTTAACCATAGCATAACCACCGGACAACTTACCATGACCAATTAAACTACCAACTGGTATGTCTTTGAACAGTGGGAGGAAACCAGAGCACCTGGAGGAAACCAACATGGTCATGGGGAGAACGTAAAAACTCCTTACAAGCAGTGGCAGGAATTGAACCCGGGTCATCTGTACTGTAAAACTCTGGTGCTGTTCTTTATGGGGTTTATCCATTTCCCCTGTGACTGAATTAAAGTTATAAAGTAATGCAGCACAGACACTGGCCCTTCAGCCTATCTATTCTAAGCCAAGCATGGTCTACTCTAATAGAATGCCATTTTCCCGTTTCTGCCCCATATTCTTCCAAACCCTTCCTATCCATGCGCCTGTTAATTTCCCCCAGATGCTCCAGTTTGCTCCCACATTGCAAAGATGTAATAATAGGTTAATTGGCTATTGTCAATTACCCATCACTATGAGTAATGTGGGAATTAGGATGGTGGGAAAATATGTTTGTAGGGAAAGATGGTGGAATTACAAACCGTTTGTAGATTGATGGCATTGCTCTGCGAGTGGGCATGGACTTGATGGGCTGAATGGTTTCCTTTGTGTGGTGAGAAAATATAAAGATATGTAAGTATGACAGGCAAACTGCAAGTAAAAGAAATAAAATCTTGCAGCACCAAAGACCATTTAGCCCATTGAATCTAAGATGTCCTACTAATGAGAGCCACCTTCATACTGATTTCCAGAATTTGGTCTCCCTTAGTATTTCTTCCATTTTGCAGACAGTGATCATTTTATTAAGTATCTCATGTATCTAATAAAGTGGCCACTGATTAAATCTTCATGATCTTCTACTGCTTAGATCATCACTTTAAGATTCGATGTGTTGTGCATTCAGGGATTCTCCTCTGCACACTACTGTTGTAATGTGTGATGAATTGAACTACTGTCGACTTCCCGTCAGCTTGAACCAGTGTGGCCATCCTCCTCTGATCTCTCTCATTAACAAGGCATTTCACCCACAGAACTGCCACTCACTGAATGCTTATTATCACTGAAGGATTTTCATATCATTCTCTGTAAGCTCTTGAGACTGTTGTGCATGAAGATCTCAAGAGATCTACAGTGGCTGAGATAAACTACCCCATCTGGTTCCAACTATCATTCCACGGTCACTTAGATCACCTGACTTCTGCATTCTGACACTTGGTCTGAACAACTAAATCTCTTGACCATGTCTGCATGTTTTTATGCATTGAGATGCTGCCACGTGATTGGCTAATTAAATATGTTTCCTTGACGAACAGGTGTCCAGGTGTAGCTAATAAAGTAGCCACTGAGTGAGTGCATTTTGGATTTCAGAAAGCCATGTGCTAATGATAGAAATTCCTTCTCTGGCTCAAGCACATAATACTAGCAATATGCTTTTTCCATTGATGACTTCCTCTCACCTTTAGGCAGCCCCTTGAGGTTGAGCGAGATTCATTTCCACTCTGGGGGTTGTAAAACAACCGAATGCACTGATGTGAGGGTCTCTGTTCTGAAATAGGATTTGACCATGTGGCCCCTCAAAGAGTATCCACTGTCCATTATAGAAAGCTTCCTGTAGATTTTAGTCAGCAAGTGTGGCCTTACTACTTAAGGAGAGAGAAACAAGGGAGCACATAAGAAAATGAGAGCAGGGTAAAGGCAAGCAGGCTTTTTGCTTCTGGCTGAGTGAGACTAGAGCTAGAGTCATAGCTTCAGAGTGGAAGGTGAAATTTTAAGGTGAATTTGAGGGGAAACTTCTTCACTCAAAGAGTGATGAGCGAGTGGAAAGAGTTGCCAGCAGAAGTGGTGGACGTAAGTTCAACTGCAACATTTATGTTTGAATAGGAACAAGAACAAGAAAGGAATGTAGGGCAAGGGCCCAGGTATAGGTAGATGGAACTAGCAGCAGATCAGGACTAGATGTTTCGAAGGGCCTCTTTCTGTGCTGTAGTACTCTATAACTCTATGTGTAGGCCACTCAGTCCTTTAAGTCTGCCTGTTCATTTAATATGATCATGGCTGATCTACCTTATTCCTCACTTCTAGACTCCATAACCCTCAGTCCCTCAATTCCATCTTTAAAATGTTATCTTCCCCAAACTTTTTAGCCTCCACAACTCTCTCAGCAGAGCATTCCAGAGATACGTCACCCTCTGCTAGAAGACATCTCTACATACTATAACTTCAAAGGACCAACCCATTGTCTCAGAAGCTCCCGTGAGTTAAAAATTCTCAACATATACCCTGTCATTCCCCGTTGAGATTTGCTTTCTTTTAATAAGATCACCTCTTTTCTCTTCTAAACTCCAAAGAATCCTATCAACTTGTTTGGCCCAGTCCAACACAGACAAAGCCCTCCTCCGCTATTGAGTACATTTACATGGGACACTGCCTCAAGAAAGCAGCTTCTGTCATCAAGATCACCCCCCATGCTCTTTTCTCTTGACCACCATCATGCACAAGGTACAGAACATAGAACATACAATATAGAGTATTACAGCACGGTACAGGCCCTTCAGCCCTTGATGTTGTGCTGACCTTTTAACCTACTCTTTGATCAAATTAAGCCTTCCCTCCCACACAACCCTTCATTTTTCTATCATCCATGTGCCTATCTAAGAGTTTCTTAAATGGTGGTAATATACCTGCCTCAACAACACCCTGGCAGGGCATTCCACTCACCCACCATTCCAAGAAGTCTTAGATCTTATATCACCTGGTTTGGGGAACTGTCTGATCTGAAACTATGACTAACAAACACATTTTCAAGAACTCTTCACAACTCATGTTCTCAGTAATATTTTTACTTACATAGTTTCTGTTCTTTTTTACATTAACTGTCAGTCTTTGTTTATGTATAGTTTTTTATAAATTTCATTGTATGAAAATGAATGTCATGGTAGTACATGGCAACACCTACAGAATTTGATAATCCACTTTGATTTTTGAATCTGGAGCTCTTTCCAGGATAGATGGACTGAAAGCCCATGCAATTTTCATGATGGCTCAACATATGCACGCGCGCACACACACACACACACACACACACACACACACACACACACACACACACACACACACACACACACACACACACACACACACACACACACACACACACACACACACACACACACACACACACTCAGTTTCAGTCAGTCCAGTTCCTCATGAATGTCAGAGTGTTGTTGCTAAATTGGTGACAGATGAGACTGGGCTTTGAAATGAAATGTTACCTTGCTGCAACAGAGGGTGAACTAAGTTTGAGTTTAAGGACATTTCAGCTGCAGTAATAATAAACACCAGTCTATAATAACAGGGACTTGAGGCCATGCTTTCAATAACAGGCAAATGGATTTCACGTGATTGTTGTTAAAAAAAATCATTGCACCACGTTCACTTCAATGTTTGAGGTTCAGAAAAAAAGACTTACTGACTGAATTATCTAAAGCTAATAAAAACTACTAAACCCTTTGTAACGCCAAACTCAAAGCAAGAGGTTCTGAGTATTCATTACTCCAGTAATCTTGTATTCTGTCTGCATCAAAATAAATCAAGATCACTCATTAGACCTAAAACAGATAAGATTCTGCACATGCTGCAGATCTTGACCAGCGCACACAAAATGCTGGATGAACTGAGCAGGTCAAGCAGCATCCATGGAGTGGAATAAACAGTCGGCACTTCCGTCCGCTTACCATCATCAGGTCTCATTAAACTTCCCTGTTTAAATGGAAGGATTTAGATATGATTGCCTTCTTTAAAGGTGTGGGGTTCTTTGTATTTCTCTCTTACAAAGTGCCAGTTTCTCCATGACGGGTCGAAAGACAGTCTTTTGGAAAGCTCAGTCCTTCATACTGGGCAGTCCATGTGAAAGATGGTTATTTTAAAGAGGCTTTCAAACTGAGTTGTATTTCCTTCAAATTGCAGTGCTTCTGAATTTTGTGTTCTCTAGAGGAACAATCCCTCTGAACCATGGGTTCTCTGAAGTGGACAGTGCCTATGAAAATGATTCATTCAAAGGGGCACTTCTTCTGAATTATAATTGTTTTAAAGAGGATGCTGTCTCTGAATGACAGGACTTTTAAAGGTACTGTGTTCTGTTAATGCACTATTCTTGATGTGCGGAATGGAGCTGGTTCATAAATGGCTAATCTGCAGCAGTCACTGATATTGTCCCTGGTTGTTGAGGGACGGTGGTGGGGAGAAGATCCCACAGCTAAGGAAAGGAAAAAGGAATCTGTAACTGTGAGAAGAAGGCAGGAGAAGCCAGAGAGATGAAATTTGATAAAGCTTTTTAAAGTTTGAAGTTTTCAGCATCATCTTTAAACAAATTTCTCCAATAAATGATGACTCAGCTTTGCATTATCTATCAGTATTGCCCGTGCAATGCGTTTTAAATGGACCTCTGGGTATTTTCAACAACATAAAAATTAAATTACACATTTATTTGACAGGGTTGATGGTGCAGCATTCCCTCAGTAGTGCACTGAAATGAAGTCCATCATGTTCTTCTGGTGTTCAAGACTCTGGAGAGAGGCATCAACTCAAGACTAGCCAGACCTGTAGTGTGACCATTGACCAACTCCGCCCCCCAACCCCAAGCTCAGGGCATGGCTTGAAAACATGTCTCTTATTACAGTGATGTTTGACCCAGTGGAAAGTGGATTCCATGATCCATTAGCAACCATCAGGGGGCTTTAATTAATACTAGTTGGACCATTAAGACCATGAGATATAAGGGTAGAATTAGGCCATTCGGCCCATGGAGTCTGCATCAGCAAACCCTCTCAAACACAGTCTCTCCTGCCTTCTCCCCAGAACCTCTGACACCCTTACTAATCAAGAATCTATTAAAGTCTGTGTTAAATATACCCAGTCACTAGGCATCCACAGCCATCTGTGGCAATGAATTCCACAGATTCATCACCCTCTGGCTGAAGAAATCCCTCCTAATCTCTGTTCTAAATGGATGTCCGTCTTTTCTGAGGCTGTGCCCACTGTTGCTAGACTCCCCCACAATAAGAAACATCCTCTTCACATCCACTCTAACCCTAGGCCTTTCAGTATTTGATAGTTTTCAATGAGATCTCCCCTCATTCTTCTAAACTCCAGTGAGTACAGGCTCAGAGGCATCAAACACTCTTCATACATTGACCCTTTCTAGGATAAAAGGACACTTAAAAGTCAGGCCACTAGCTGCCATTCAGAAACACCTATATTACTTATGTTACCTCAGAGCTTCAGATAGTCTTGTTCTGTGGTCGCAGAAGGACTTAGACAGATTAAGAGAATGGGTAAAGAAGTGGCAGATGGAATACAGTGTCGGGAAGTGTATGGTCATGCACTTTGGTAGAAGAAATGAAAGGGTTGACTATTTTCTAAATGGAGAGATAATACAATAAACTGAGGCACAAAAGGGCTTGGGAGCCTTTGTGCAGGATTCCCTAAAGTTTAATTTGCAGGTTCTGTCTGTGGAATGGAAGTGCAATGTTAGCATTCATTTCAAGAGGATTAGAATATAAAAGCAAGGATGTAATGTTGAGACTTTCTAAAGCACTGGTGAGGCCTCTCTTGGAGTAGTAGTAGTAGTAGTAATAATAATAATAATAATAATAATAATAATAATAATAATAATAGCAAGTACTTTATTGATCCTGAATGGGAAATTGTTTTGTTACAGCAGCAACACTTAAAGATATACTTATCCATAACAATAAATATAATACTAATATTAACTAATAATAAATACAGAATGTTAATATACATAATAATAATTTACCAATGTGCAATACCGTGCAATAATAACACACGAAATAATAAAACCGAGACTATTGCACTATGATCTATGTTCTCCTGTCTCACAGAGATGAACTGTTGTATATGCTTATTGCATTTGGTAGGAAACATTTTCTGTAACGATCCTGTGACAGCAGAGCTGAATGAACCTGTTCAAAAGGGTGTTCCATTGCTTATTCAGTGGGTCATGGAGAGGATGTGCCTGATTGTTCATACGAAAAGTGTTTGATGGCTCTGGGCTTGTATTCACTAGAATTCAGAGGAATGATGGGTCACCTCATTGAAACCTATCGAATTGTGAAAGAGCTTGATAGAGTGGATGTGGAGAGGATGTTTCCTATAGTGGGAGAGTCAACGATCAGAGGACACAGCCTCAGAATAAAGGGGTGTCCTTTTAGAACGGAGATGAGGAGTAATTTCTTCAGCCTGAAGGTGATGAATCCGTGGAATTCATTGCCAGAAGTCTGTATGTATTTTTAAGGCAGAGGTTGATAGGTTCTCGATTGGTCAAGGCACAAAGGGATACAGGGAGAAGGCAGGAGATTAGGACTGAGGGGAAGGATGGATCCGCCTTGATGAAATGGCAAAGCAGACTCGATGGGCCAAATGGCTTAATTTGGTTCCTATGTCTTGTTCTTATGGTCTTATGGAATCTCGAAGTTGCATATACTAAAAATACTTTGAATGTTGAACTTTATCCTGCTGTCATCAGACCCTTGAATGGACTTCTAGTATGATGAAGATGAACTCTGGCTCCCTCAGGCTACCCCTTCATTGCTTTGCACCTTATTGTCTGCTCACACTGCACTTTCCCTGTAATGGTAACACTACATTTTGCATATTGTTACTGCTTTACCCTTTGTATTTATATTTGGAACCATCTGTCTGGTGGATGTAACCATTTCTGACTTCAACCAGTGCCCATAATGTTTGGTTATAGATTCTTACCCTTTAGGCAGAGGGGACTCATCAGCCATGGTTGGCAGCTCATCTAGGAGAAGGAAAATTCTGATCTCAAACTCCGCTGCCTTGCGGCTATACCCACTCCCGGAGAGGACATCGGGAGTAAAACCTGAGGGAAAAATCCAGAGCTGAAGTCTAAGTTCGAAGTTGACTGGTAGCCCCTGCGAGCCCACTGGTGCCAAACAGCATTGGTCTCTGTCGTTCCTTTGGGTTCATCAGATGCATGGAGAGGTGGAGCCTGCTACATGGGCAACAGCCTGGTGTCCAAATTGTACTGCCCTGGCTTGTGTATCTAGACAGCTGTGATGCCACGTTCATGGTCGACCCTGACCATAGGAGGCTTCCAGATGCTTAAACTACACTCCATGGTCAAGCATCACCAAACTGTAGAGACACAGCGTGGTAGAGCACTACAGTACAGAAACAGGACTTTAGTCTGTTTTCTGCCTAGTCCCATCGAAATGCACCTGGACCATAGCTCTCCACACTCCTCTCATTCATGTCCTACCCACACCTCACAAATCATGCCCTGAGCTGTCCCCATGGGTGATAAATGGAACTTGGTGGGGAGTGGTCTTACTTCAAGTTCCGATGGTCTGTGCTGGTGAAGCAAAGACCTGGTTTTCAACACATGATCTGTTGCAGCCACTGACGCTTCAGTAAATTCTCCTTTGTTTTTCCTCCACAGACTCTCTTCCCAAGTCCGGAGGAAGGCTGGGAAATATACAGTTCCGCCCAGGATCCCGATGGGAAGTGCGTGTGTGCAGTGGTTGCCCAGCGGAGTATCTGCTCGCGTGACGCACGCAGTAAGCAGCTGCGCCAGCTGCTGGAGAAGGTAATCTCAGACGTGCATTTACCTGGGAGGTGCTGGGATTTGCTGGGAAGTTGTTACGGATCGGTACTGGGGATGTACATTAACATCAAACCTTCTGTGTAAACTTCCTTGTCTTGAGAGCCCAACCGTGCAATGATTCATGTGCATTCAGTGTTGCATCCCAGGCTATCTTAAAGAGGGTCAGAGATGAGTTTCCAAGAGCTCTTGAGCATGCACGTAGCACATTAAAGCTGTGTAAGTGTGGTCTGTTTGTTTGTGTGTACACAGTGAGTGTGTGTATCACAAGGTTGAATTCATTATTTAGAGATGCAGCACCCTAAAAGGCTCTTCCAGCCTAACAAGCCATGCCTCCCAATTACACCCATATGAACAACTAACCTACTAACACTTGTGTCTTTGGAATGTGGGAGGAAACTGGAGCATCCGGAGCAAACTCATACAGTCACAAAGAGAACATACAAACTCCTTACAAACAGTGGCTGGAATTGAACCCGGGTCACTGGCACTGTAACCACCACCACGCTACCGTGCTACTATTGAATACATCAACTGAAGTCCAGGGGTCATGGCACATTTGAGTGGCGAGTGAGTGGAATATGGGTTTAATCTCGGTGCTTGGTGCAGAGCCGTCGTGAACCACTCAGGTACACTGCTCTCCAGTCACCAGCTCCCAATGTTGATCAGTTCTGTATGGATCTACGGCAGTAAGACCCTCTCGGAAAACTGGAAGTCATGTCTGGATGTGTCCCCCTGGGCTGTGATGACACATTCAGTAATTAAATGCCAGCTCTGCTTTGATCCTAATTTATACACCTAACCACCACTCCACAGACCAGCTCGTGCTTCCATCTCCTTCCAAACATTCACCAAGAGCTGGGTACATGCAGCACTTCAGAACAGTAATACATTTTATTAAGTATTTTCACACTGTACTCACGTACTTACTGCCCGTTATGCCACCGGTGTTTAGAGCAACAATGAGGGTCCTCCATTGAGGGTGGTGTTCCGGGCTTCCTTCGCCCTGTCAGTAGATTCCTCTCGGTTTTCATGACTATCAGTCATGCATGTCCCAGGTGGAGACTCAGGAATACTGCCACACTCATATGTAGAAGGATTCTTCATTGCTGTTTCCATAACATTATTGTTTAACCAGCGGAGTTGTTGGCCCAGAGCTGAACCCCTGAACCTGGAGGACCGGTAGACCAGTCTTACTCTGGCCTCTGCCCTTTGACCTGTTTGGCATGGTGACCCTACCAAGAGTCAAAGTGTAAATGCCTGAATCCAGTCAACACAGCCTCCAAATCCATGACAAGGCTGTAGTCCTCTTGGACACATAAATTCAAACCTAAACACTGTCATTGATCCCCAGTTACACAGAATGAATTCCTTTTGTCTCTAACTGAGGAGTATTAAACTCCTTTTCTTGTCTCAGTGTTGAGAGACAATATACATAGCTGGTGAATTGATCAAGGGTGTTAGGAAGGTGTTGACACAGGGAAACTTGGTCCGCTGCCAGGGAAAGTCTAGATAGCCTCAAGAGCAGTGCCAGATCACAGTCAATTCAAGTCAAGTTTATTGTCATATACACAAGTATAGAGAGGTAGAGGCATAATGAAAAACTTGCTTGCAACAGCATTAGAGACTTGTAGATTCAGACAACACGCATTATGTATAAATTATGCAAGACAGTGAAGAAAAAGACTTTACAAAACAAGACATTAGTGAGAAAAAAACACCGTTGAGCCATGTTCATGGCATAAGGTTGTGCAGGTCAGTTCAAGAAACTGATGGTTGTAGTTAAGGAGCTGTTCCTGAACCTGATGGTGTGTGACTTCAGTCTTCTGTACTTCTGCTTAACAATAGCAGTGAGTGAGAAGCGGTCATGACACAAATAACGTTGCCTCCTTGATCAGTGCCTCTTGCTGGTGGGAGAGGTTCAGAAATATACCGGAAGTTTGAACCCCACTTCTGCTATAGCACAGTTTGACGATGTGCTGCAGAGAAGCCTGCAAGTGTCCCCATCCTTCTGGCACCAATACAGCATGCCCACAGCCTACTAATCCACATGATTTTGGAATGTGGGAAGAAACCAAAGCCCACACTGTCACAAAGAGAGCGTACAGACTCCTTACAGACAGCGATCAGGTGTTGTAAAGCGATCGCACTAACCACCACCCTACTCCATTTCTGCTTACTCTTCTGTAAGGAAAAGCACAATCCTAGCACCATTGGTGGTCTTCTGGTAAATCCCCACCTCCCTTCTACAATATCTTGTTATTTCCATGCCTTCCCAAATACTCCTTATCAAGACCAAGAGAATGAGAAGAGGTTCACTGTGGAATATCCTGGATGAAGGCTTGAACCTGCATCCCTTAGACCAAAATGTAACAGTTTAGCCCAATAACTTGGCTGGAAACTGCAGTGGCAACGTCAGTTCCTAAATCACTGCTGTGCTCACATATTAATGCAAGGTTCATTTACTTGAAAAGCAGAGATGAAAATCTTTGCAGCTTAATTAACAGCAAGGGTAATTTTAAAGTATATTATTATTCTTTGCCTTCAGGGAGTAAAATGCATTTAGAAATGTTGACCTTGGTTGATTGCCAAATATCATTTAATTATTCCAATTATGTTATCATTTAATTCAACCACCAGACAATGTGACAATTTGAAGTAAAACTTATGGTGAGAATTGGAAATGGTCCATAAGAACAATATTATTCTTATTTAGATTAAACTGCTGAATGTGTAACATGAAAGTGCATTGTTCACACCTCAGTCCACAGTAGCCTGTGGGTGTTTGGTACTTAAATTGATCAGTGGAAAGCTTGTTAATACCCGGGGGAAAGGAAAGGGGCATAGGACTGAATGGAAAAGCCGACAGAAAAGTGGTGGATACGGCCCAGTCCATCATAGGAAAAGCCCTCCCTACTATTGAACAAATCCAGACCATGCTCTCTTCTTGCTGCTGCCATTGGGGAACAGGTACAGGAACACCAGAACCCACACCACCAGGATCAGGAACAGTTGTTACCCCTCAACCATCAGGCTCCTGAACCAGTGTAGATAACTTCACTCACCTCATCACTGAACTAATTCCTCAACCTATGAACTCTATTTCAAAGACTCTACAACTCGTGGTCTTTCAAATATTTATTCATTTATCTCTCTATCTACTTATGTATGTATTTATTTGTTTATTGTATATAGTCAGTTTTTTTCTTCTTTTGCACATTGGTTGATTGTCAGTCTTAGTTTTTATGTAGTTTTCATTGATTCTATTACATTTTTTTGTTTTATCATGAATGCCTGCAAGAAGATGAGTCTCAATGTAAAATATAGTGACCTCTGCATATTTTAATCATTTACATTGAACTTTGACAGGTAGGTTAGGCTGAGCCTGCTCTCTCAAGTGCTATGCCATTCCATGAGTTGGAGAGCACAGAAACAGGCAATTCAGCCCACTAAGTTTATGCTGACCATCGTGCTCACTTACAGGATTCCTACACAATCCCATTTTATTCCTGAGCATTAAACAATGAGCTGGAGGAACTCAGCCAGTCATGTGGCATCTGTGGGTGGACACGAATTATCGATGTTTCAAGTCAGAGCTTCTCCCTGCTTCCCTATCTATTTGCCTATGTTCTTTGAAGTAGACTCAGTGGGCTGAATGGCCTATGTCTGCCAATCACCCACACACTAGAGGAAATTTAAATTAGCCAAGTAACCAACCAACTCCCAAATATTTGGAGTGTGGGGGTAAACCAGAGCACCAGGGTTGGGGGGGGGGATGCCCAGGAAGTTTCAGCAAGAACTACAAACACCACACAGACACCACATGAGGTCTCTGAACCCAACCCAACATATAGACGCAGTTACAACAAAGGCATAACTCCTATTTCATTAGGATTTTGAAAAGATTTGTTATGTCATCAAAAACACTCGAAAATTTCTATAGATGTACCTTGCAAATCAATCTAACTGGCTGCATCACCATCTGTTTTTTTTTGGGGGGGGGCAACTGCACAGGATCAAAGTAAGATACAGTGAGTTGTAAACAGTGAGTTGTCAGCTCTATAATGGGTACTAGCTTCCGTAATATTTAGGACATCTTCAAGGACCGAGGCCTCAATAAGGCGGCTTCCATCGTTAAGGACCCCTATTGCCAGAACATGCCAAAATGAGACACTAGAGACTGCAAATACTGGAACCCACAGCGAAAACAGAATGAGCTGTTGGAGGAACTCAACAGGTCAGACAGTATCTGTAGTGGAAAATGGACAATCATTTTTCAGAACGAGATCCTTCATTTGCACACCAAAAAAGTGTTTTATCTTCTCTTAGGTGGATAAGTCACTGTCTTGATTGAGGAGTTCTCATTGCCTATTGTGTATCCCTCAGTCAGCACTGGTAGTCTTTCTTCATTGGGATTTTGCTGTCTACAAGTAAAGTTCTGTGCTTTCTTAAACACTGACTCAATTCACAAAATCCTTAATTGTCATTGACAGGCCTCTGGAAGTTGTGAGCACAGGAAAGGTGCTATGAAATGTAATTTGTATGGTTTAACTTCCAAATCACAGCTGGGAATTGTCAATGAGTGGACCTCTATTGCAAAGTTTGTCTGCTGTTGCAAGCCAATTTATGTTTGTACATAACTAGTTTTATATTTCTCAGGATTAAAATAAAAGACTTTCAATTTTTTAGAGAACCTTAAGAACAAAGATTGGAGGTGTAGTGGACAGTGAGGAAGGTTTTCAAAGCTTGCAGAGGGATTTGGACCAGCTGGAAAAATGGGCTAGGTAAATGGTAGGACACTGAGGAGTGCAGTAGAACAGAGGGATCTGGGAATACAGATACATAATTCCCTAAAAGTGGCGTCACAGGTAGATAGGGTCGTAAAGAGAGCTGTTGGCACATTGGCCTTTATAAATCAAAGTATTGAGTATAAGAGTTGGAATGTTATGGTGAGGTTGTATAACACATTGGTGAGGCTGAATTTGGAATATTGTGTGCAGTTTTGGTCACCTAGTTACAGAAAGGATATTAATAAGGTTGAAAGAGTGCAGAGAAGGTTTACAAGGATGTTGCCGGGACTTGAGAATCTGAGTTACAGAGAAAGGTTGAATAGGTTAGGACTTTATTCCCTGGAGCGTAGAAGAATGAGGGGAGATTTGATAGAGGTGTATAAAATTATGATGGGTATAGATAGAGTGAATGCAAGCAGACTTTTTCCACTGAGGCTAGGGGAGAAAAAAACCAGAGGACATGGGTTAAGGGTGAAAAGTGAAAAGTTTAAAGGGAACATTAGGGGGAACTTCTTCACACAGAGAGTGGTGGGAGTGTGGAATGAGCTGCCGGTTGAAGATGAATGCAGGCTCACTTTTAACATTTAAGAAAAACTTGGACAGGTACATGGATGAGAGGTGTATGGAGGGATATGGTCTAGATACAGGTCAGTGGTTCTAGGCAGAAAATGGTTCGGCACAGCCAAGAAGGGCTGAAGGGCCTGTTTCTGTGCTGTAATATTCTATGGTTCTATGTGCCAGATGTATTTTTTCGCCGATGAAGTGCTTATTTGAAATACCAAAATGGTGAAAATGCGGAAGCTGTTTTGTGCAGGGCAGGTTCCCACAAATTGTCGTGAGATTGTATCCAGGTCATTTGTTTTTAGATTTGGGCATAGATATTGGCTCCACAACATTGGGAAGAAAATACACTGCTGCCCTTAATCAACAAACTGCTGGGATTTTAATCACATTCCTGAGAGAGCAAGCTCTCTCATTAGTTTTTATTCTTTCTTGGAACAGGGTGTCACAGCCCAATCCCGATGAAGGGACCCAGTCCGAAATATCGACTCTTTATTCCTCTCCAATGATGCTGCCTCACCTGCTGATACCTGGGTGGCATGATGGTATAGTTGTTTGCACAACATTTTACTGTACAAACAACCTGAGTTCAATTCCTGTTGCTGCCTGTAAGGAGTTTGTACATTCTCCCTGTGACCACATGTTTTCTCCTGAGTGCTATGGTTTCCTCCCATAGTCCAAAAATGTAGGGTCATTGTACATTGTAAATTGTCCTGTGATTAGGCCAGGGTTAACATTGTGTGATTACTGGGTGGTGGGGCTCAAAGGGTCAGAAAGGACTATTCCGTGCTGTATTTCAATAAATCTATGACCAGGTCAGGTCACAGATCTGTCAGTGGGTGAGCATCTGGGGGAACAGTGATCACCGCTCCCTGACCTTTAGCATTATCATGGAAAAGGATAGAATCAGAGAGGACAGGAAAATTTTTAATTTGGGGAAGGGCAAATTATGAGGCTATAAGGCTAGAACTTGTGGGTGTGAATTGGGGTGATGTTTTTGCAGGGAAATGTACAATGGACATGTGGTCGATGTTTAAGGATCTCTTGCAGGATGTTAGGGATAAATTTGTCCCGATGAGGAAGATAAAGAATGGTAGGGTGAAGGAACCATGGGTGACAAGTGAAGTGGAAAATCTAGTCAGGTGGAAGAAGGCAGCATACATGAGTTTTAGGAAGCAAGGATTAGATGGGTTTATTGAGGAATAAAGGGTAGCAAGAAAGGAGCTTAAGAAGGGGATGAGAAGAGCAAGAAGGGGGCATGAGAAGGCCTTGGCGAGTAGGGTAAAGGAAAACCCCAAGGCATTCTTCAATTATGTGAAGAACAAAAGGATGACAGGAGTGAAGGTAGGACCGATTAGAGATAAAGATGGGAAGATGTGCCTGGAGGCTGTGGAAGTGAGCAAGGTCCTCAATTAATACTTCTCTTCGGTATTCACCACTGAGAGGGAATGATGATGGTGAGGACAATATGAGTGAGGTTGATGTTCTGGAGCATGTTGATATTAAGGGAGCAGAGGTGTTGGAGTTGTTAAAATACATTAGTACGGATAAGTCTCTGGGGCCTGATGGAATATTCCCCAGGCTGCTCCACGAGGCAAGGGAAGAGATTGCTGAACCTCTGGCTAGGATCTTTATGTCCTTGTTGTACACGGGATTGGTACTGGAGGATTGGAGGGAGGCGAATGTTGTCCCTTGTTCAAAAAAGGTAGCAGGAATAGTCCGGGTAATTATAGACCAGTGAGCCTTACGTCTGTGGTGGGAAAGCTGTTGGAAAAGATTCTTAGAGATAGGATCTATGAGCATTTAGAGAATCATGGTCTGATCAGGGACAGTCAGCATGGTTTTGTGAAGGGCAGATTGTGCCTAACAAACCTGATAGAGTTCTTTGAGGAGGTGACCAGGCATATAGATGAGGGTAGTGCAGTGGATGTGATCTACATGGATTTTAGTAAGGCATTTGACAAGGTTCCACATGGTAGGCTTATCCAGAAAGTCAGAAGGCATGGGATCCAGGGGAGTTTGGTCAGGTGGATTCAGAATTGGCTTGCCTGAAGAACGCAGAGGGTCGTGGTGAGGGAGTACATTCAGATTGGAGGGTTGTGACTAGTGGTGTCCCACAAGGATCTGTTCTGGGACCTCTACTTTTCGTGATTTTTATTAATGACCTGGATGTGGGGGTAGAAGGGTGGTTTGGCAAGTTTGCAGACAACACAAAGGTTGGTGGTGTTGTAGATAGTGTAGAGGATTGTCGAAAATTGCAGAGAGACATTGATAGGATGCAGAAGTGGGCTGAGAAGTGGCAAATGGAGTTCAACCGGGAGAAGTGTGAGGTGGTACACTTTGGAAGGACAAGCTCTAATGCAGAGTACAAAGTAAATGGCAGGATACTTGGTAGTGTGGAGGAGCAGAGAGATCTGGGGATACATGTCCACAGATCCCTGAAAGTTGCCTCACAGGTAGATAGGGTAGTTAAGAAAGCTTATGGGGTGTTAGCTTTCATAAGTCAAATGTTAGAGTTTAAGAGACACGATGTAATGATACAGCTCTATAAAACTCTGGTTAGGCCACACTTGGAGTATTGTCTCCAGGTTCTCCAGTTCTCCATCTCCATTTCTGGTCACCTCAGTATAGGAAGGATGTGGAGACATTGGAAAGGGTACAGAGGAGATTTACCAGGATGCTCCCTGGTTTAGAGAGTATGGATTATGATCAGAGATTAAGGGAGCTAGGGCTTTACTCTTTGGAGAGAAGGAGGATGTGAGGAGATATGATAGAGGTGTACAAGATATTAAGAGGAATAGACAGAGTGGACAGCCAGCGCCTCTTCCCCAGGGCACCACTGCTCAGTACAAGAGGACATGGCTTTAAGGGAAGGGGAGGGAAGTTCAAGGGGGATATTAGAGGAAGGTTTTTTACTCAGGGAGTGGTTGGTGCGTGGAATGCACTGCCTGAGTCAGTGGTGGAGGCAGATACACTAGTGAAGTTTAAGAGACTACTAGACAGGTATATGGAGGAATTTAATTTGGGGGGTTATATGGGAGATAGGGTTTGAGGGTCAGCACAACATTGTGGGCTGAAGGGCCTGTAATGTGCTGTACTATTCTATGTTCTATGTTCTTTAAATAATATTTTTTAAAACATCCTCCACTATTTTCTGTAATTTTCAACATCTGCAAAATCTCTTGTGTTTATGATAGGTAAAGCTCCCCCCCCCCCCCCCGTTTATTGTCCATCTTTGATTATTGCTGAAATATTTTAGAGGACTGCTTAACAAAAAAGTATTTTTATCACACCTTTGTGGCTTCTACCATTAAAGGTATGATAGAAGTGGACATTATTGTTGTCTAAAGCTGGCTGGTGGTGTAGTGGCACTGGAATTCAAGGCAAGTGGTCTCAGGTTCGAATCCAGCCAACTCTTCACACGCTTTTCATCTGTACTGGATTGAGCGTTGAGCCAGCAACTCGGCCTAAAAAAAAACAGACAAATGCTCAAAAGACAGCAAAGTTGCCACCCGATGCACCACAAGGTGCAGGGAGGACCTCAACAAAACAGCTGTTGTGCAGAACAACATACAAAAATTTGGAGGAACTCAACAGAGCAATAGGGAAATGAAGAGTCAATGCTTTGCATTAAAGCCATTCATAGAAGGGGTGTCATCCATATTAAAGGACAGAGGGAAGAGGTGGAGCAAGAGCTGGCAGGTGTTGGGGGTGTGGGGGTAATAGGCAAAAGAGGAAGAGAGAGTGCGAACAGCATAGAAACTGGAAGGTGGAAGTGACAGAGGGCTGAAGGTGATGGAACCTGATAGAAGAGGAAGGTGGAACATGGCATAAAGCAAGAGAGAGGAAACACTGGGAGGTGTGTGTGGGTGGTGAGCAGGAAGAGAAAGTCTAGCTGGCATAGCTAACGATATCCCTACCGCCCTCCTCAATCTGGGATCTCTATAGGGCTCAGCTCTCGAAGTGGACGCTTTTGCTTCTCCTCTGATGTTATGCACAGGCAGCACGGCAAATCATCATTTGATAATCCAGCATTAACAGTTTTATTTTGGGAACTGCTTTCTAAGTCATTAGCAATGATGGCAGAGAGAGACCTGTCCTATCTGGGGCCAATTAGTTAATGGACAGATTTCCATTATGAGGAAGCATCTTATGTGGCTGCCGGTGACTGGAATCTGTAATGAGTTCACATAATGATGACAGCTAGCCCTGAGAATTAAACCAGCCAAGGAAGTTGCTTAAGCTAATAAGAATGATAATATTGTGACCAACTGTCCTGACATCATAACAATCAAAACTTTCAGAATAAAATTCACGACAATGCTTCTTCTTTACACTTTCACCACGATTTGAATTTAAATTGCTTGCCAACTGTTTGCGATGCATAGAATTCCAATGAATTAAATTCCAAAGGACTATTTTCAAGCAATTGCTTACTTGAGCAAAGGTTAGAGTATGCCAAGCTTGTAACAGTTGTGGAACAGCCAGTGAAACAGGTTCAATCCTGATCTCAGGTCCTATCTGTATGGAGTTTGCATATTCCACCGTGACCACAGGGATCTCTTCCAAGTGCTCCGGTTTCATCCTAAATCCTAAAGGTGTGAGGGTTGCTGGCTCACTGGAAATTATTCTCAGTGTGTAAATGTGCTGGTGGAACTTGAGGGAGATGAGGGGAATGTGGGAAGAATACAAATAGATGAGTCTAAATGAGTGTTTGATGGTATGTGCAGACTGTGTGACTTGATGGCTTCAAGTGAGGCCTATTTTAGGATCGATAACCAAGGAATGTGGTTGCAAAATAAGATGCTACATCACCATGGAAACAGAGCAGTCTCTCAATTTCCTCCTGTTATACGAGGCTTCCACCACCCTAGCATGTCCTCAGAAGGATTGAGAAGTTTTAAGCCTTGGAATTCTGAGCTCACTCCCCCTCTGTTGCACCCAAAACCACAGGCGCTTTCTTGAGGCATCGCCTCCATGTTACCTATGCTAATCAAATCTATTTTTAAATGCCAACGTGGTTCTGGAACATTTACCAGAAAATCTTGAGAACAATATCCCTGGAGAGAGAAAAAAGGACCCCGAGAGGGAGAAATATTGCTTTTAAAGATAATTTTAACAATGTAATTATATATGTAAAAACAAGAATTGCCATATTGCGACCAGCCCCATTCTAACATTTCACAACCAACTCTATCAAAGTAAGTATTGATCACTTGCCATTCAACAGGACAAATAATCAAAACACTTGGTTGGAGACTGGGAGAAATCATTTTATTTAGAGAATTGCTATAGGCTGGGATATGCTCCTGCCAAGGCATTGAAAGTGGATTGCACCAAGGGCTGAAGTCTTTTGAAAAAGAGATATTGTCAGAGCTCTTGGCAAAGTGTTGAATTGGATAGCTCTTTTCAAGGATTCATATGAGTACATGGGATCAAATGTCTCATCTCTCATGGACTATTGATCATACATACAGTTAGTGGCCACTTTATCGGATACACCTATACACCTGCTTATTCATGCAAATATCTAATTAGCCAATCACGTGGCAGCAGCTCAATGAACAAAATCATGCAGTTGATCTGACCAAAAATCAGAATGGGGAAGAAATGTGATCCAGCTGACTTTGACCATGGAATGATTGTTGGTGCCAGACAGGGTGGTTTGAGTATCTCAGAAACTGCTGATCTGGGATTTACACACACAACAGTCTGTAGAGTTTACACAGAATGGTCAGAAAAACAAAAAAGCAAAACTACCTGTGATCGGCAGTTCTTTGGGTGAAAACATCTTGTTAATAAGAGAAGTCAGAGGCTGGAAATCCAAGCAACACACACAAAATGCAGGTGGAACTCAGCAGATCAGGCATCATCTATAGAAAAGTGTAAACAGTCAACATTTCGAGCCTAGACCCTTCATCAGGACTGGAGAAAAAGGTTGAGAGGTCAGAGTATGAAAGTGGGCAGAGGGGAGGAAGAAATACAAGGTAGTAGGTGATAGGTGAAACCAGGAGATGAGGAGGGGATGAACTAATGAGCTGGGAAGTTGATTGGTGAAAGAGATAAAGGGCTGGAGTAGGGGGCATCTGATGGGAGAGGATAGAAGACCACAGAGGAAAGGGAAGGGAGAGGAGCACCAGAGGGAGGTGATGGGTAAGTAAGGAGATAAGGTGAGAGAGGGAAACTGGAATGGGGAATGGTGAAGGGGACGGGGGCAATAACCAAAAGTTTGAGAAATCGATGTCCATGCCATCAGGTTGGAGGCTACCCAGTTGGAATATAAGGTGTTATTCTTCCCGTCTTAGTGTGGCCTCATCGTGATAGTAGAAGAGGCTATGAATTGACATGTCGGAATGGGAAGTAGAATTAAAATGGGTGGCCTCTGGGAGATCCTGCTTTTTCTCACATAAGTGCTCAGTGAAGCAGTCCCCCAATCTACGTTGGGTCTCACCAATACGCAGGGGGCCACACCAGGAGCACCGGATACAGTAAACAGCCCCAGCAGACTCACGGGTAAAGTGTTACCTCACATGGAAGAACTGTTTGGGACCCTAAATGGTAGGGAGGGAGAATGTGTAGGGGCAGGTGTAGCACATGGTTCACTTGCAAGGTTAACTGCCAGGAGGGAGACTAATGGGAGTCACATAGGCAGCTTTTGCTGTGGAAAGTGAAAGTGGGGGGGAAGGGAAAGATGTGCCTGGTGGTGGGATCATTGGAGATGGCGGAAGTTACGGATAATTATGTGCTGCACATGGAGGCTGGTGGGGTGGTAGGTGGGGACAAGATGAACCCTATCCCTGGTGGGTTGCAGGAGGATGGGGTGAATGCAGGTGTGCATGAAATGGAAGAGATGCAGTTGAGGGTAGCATTGGTGGAGGAAGGGAAACCCCTTGCTTTGAAGAAGGAGACATCTCCTTAGTTCTGGAATGAAGAGACTCATTGTGAGAGCAGATATGGTGGAGACAGAAGAATTGAGGGAAGGGGATGGCAACTTTACAAGTGACAGGGTGGTACATGGTATAGTCCAGGTAGCTGTGAGAATCAGTGGGTTTATAAAAGATATGAGTAGGTGAGCTGTCTCCAGAGTTAGAGATGGAGAGATTAAGAAAGGGGAGGGATGTGTCAGAAATAGACCAGGTAAATTCAAGAGCCAGGTAGAAGTTGGAGGCAATGTTGACGTTGATGAGCTCCACATGGGTGCAGGAAGCAGCACCAGTGCAGTCATCGATTTAGCATAGAAAAAGTTGGGGAGTGATACCGGTGTAGGCTTGGGACATAGACGGTAAAAAGGCGGGAACAGCTGGGACTCATGTGAGCGCCCATGACAAGATCAGAGGAGAATTGTCAGGTTGGTTCAAGCTGCCAGGAAGGTGACAGTAACTCAAGTAACTACGTGTTCCAACAGTGGTGTGCAGAAGAACATCTCTGAATGCACCATATGTCAAACTAAATTGGATGGGCTACAGCAGCAGAAAACTACAAACATACACTCAATGACCATTTTATTAGGTACAAGAGGTCCCTAATAAAGTGGCCACTGAGTGTATATGCCCTCGTTCAAGTGTATATGAGTAAGGTTGTGGCTGATTCAGTCTTGGTCTCTGCACCATTCTCCCATCCGCTCCCTAAGTTCCTCAACCCCCTTTGTAAAAATAGAGTGGCTCCCTGAGTAATGAATTTCATAACTTATGGAAATCGAACTACACAAATTCATGCATTAATTTTTGAAGCAGATTTTCATTCTAGCAGTAATAATAACAATAAAATGGTTCATAATCTTCATTAATGATGTGATACAGTATATATTTCATTAGTTTAATTATGGATAGTGTTAGGGCAATTAGTCAATGAAGGAGTTATTACAAGTGCATGCATTGCAATATGATATTTATAGGTTACTGTAGAAAACAGACGTTTCTGACTTTCAGAGAAAGATAATTCTCCAAAACAAGCCTCTGACAAAACTTGGGAACTTTTAATAAGCATGACTCCACGTCCTTTCTATAAAATAGGGAATTACAAAGAGTTGTGTTTTCAAAGAAAATAAATTTCTCCTCATCTCTGTTGACATGGGTGACCTTTAAACAATGTCTGAATATAAATCAGGAGGTTGATTTATCATTGGCTCATGCACTGAAGTACAGTGAAAAACTTTGTTTTGTTCACCATCCATACAGATCACTTCATCACATCAGTATCGTGAGATAATACAAGGGGAAAACAATAACAGACTACAGAATATCTTGTTGAAGTTCAAGAGAAAGTGCAATGCAGGCAGACAGCAAAGAGCAAGGCCATAATAAATTAAATTATAGGTCAATAATCCACTTATTGTACAAGAGCACCAGTCAATGGTCTTGTTATAACAACAGGATAGAAATTGTCCTTAAGCCTATCATCCTCGAAGATCTTACATGTTTCAAGATTACCTCATGTTCTCCTATAGATCTGGTCGTCTGCAATTGACAATTCCATTGGAGCCCTTTCTACCAAAGTAACTCCCATATTTGTGGGCTTGTTCAAATATGTGACTGGATTGACTAATTCTAAGGCGCATACAAAAACAAGATGAACTGAATAATCTGCACGATTATGTGTGGGAGAATATCTGCCTAAAAAGATGGAGCTTTGTCCCTTCCCCCAACACCTTATTCTCACTTTAGCCCTGGTCTAGATGAAGGGCCTCAACCCAAAATATCAACTGTTTATTCACCTCCGTGGATGCTGCCTGATATGCTGAGTCTTTCTGGCATTTTGTGTGTGTTGAGCTAAAGCCACATCAGGGATAGAGAATTATCATTCTTATCTAATAGAGATGACTCCAGGCTCACTTATATAGACTATTTCTAATCAGGGTGCATTCTCTAGGAAACTCATAACAGTCAAATTCTGGAAGCAAAGTTACAGAGAGACACTTACTCGCAAAATCATTTTCAGTTTACATATTTGCTGAGGATTTTTTTAAATTGGAGCAAAACTTTCTTCAATGTTTTTCTGAAGTAGTCAGGTTCAGGATTGGTTAAGGGAAATAAACTAAACTGATCATTTTAGAAATGCATAACAGACATGATATCTTGCTCTCTAATTAACTACTTTTAGTCAATGAAGCATTGAAATGGTGAAAGTGGGTGTTTGTGCTGCATTACAATAGATAGAAGCTCATTAGTCATCACACAGTTGGCTTCAGCAAGCCCTAAGCTGTGCAAAATACCAAGCTCTTCTTCCAGTTTTCCCTCCTGCCAACTTACTCACACTGCATCATTGAAGAGCTCTTTGCATTAGTTCAGCTATCTGTTGTGCACACATGTGCTTTGATCTGCTCTCTCTTGCTCTCGCTGCAATGTGAATACACCAGTTAAAGCCATTTCCCATGTGTGTGCTTTTATTTTAACTGATATGTAGGTGCACAGGCACAACAAATTGGTGATGAGTATCAACCTGAAGATCAGCGAATATCACAAACTACACCAGCAGTTACAGGACAACAAATTTTGCAGGAAGAAACAGCAAGAGGAAAGAGTTAAACAGTATGGAGAAGGTGGTCATGGATCGCAACAAAGGGGTGCATGAGTGCACCCCTTTGTTGCACTCATGCAACGTAGCGCACAGTGAAGATAAAGTGAATATAACATGACGATGGCCTAACTCAGAGAAGTTGATGAAATTGATAGTGCAAATAAGGAATGGGAATAGAATATGAAGAGGAGTGAAATGTATTGTAAAGTGAACAATGTGGATGAAGAAAAGAAAGCTGGTGCTGAAATGTACAGGTTTTTACACAACCTAGAAACTTCTGAAAAGCCAGCAAGCAAGATGTTCGACAAAATTGTTACAATTTTACAGAGTTACTTGAGCTCTAAACCACTGGAAATATCTGAAAGATTTAGATTTCACAAAAGGAAACAGTCAAAAGACAAAAGCATTTTTGAAATACCTTGCAGAACTGTGCAAACTTTCCCAGTAGCATAACTTTAGAGATGGAGTTTCTGATGCATTTAGTGACAGGCTTATATGTGGCATGCATCATCAAAGCACTCAAAAGGGGCTACTGTCAGAACGAGACATAATATTAGACTGGGCATTGACCATTGAAATATCATTGGAGACTGCAGCAAGGGATGCAGCAGAACTACAGAAAAAGAGTTTAGAATGTGAAACGCACAAAATGTCCTGAATGGTGCAAAAAGCCAAAAATGTTATTGATGCGGTAAGTCCTCTCATAATGCAAATGACTGTTGGTACAAAGAAAACCATTGCAGAATGTGTCACAGACAAGGTCACATAGAGAGAGTGCACAAGTCAGACAGAAAGCACAACCAAAGAGAGAAAACACACAAAGTGAAAAGTATCAAACAAAACTAAACAAATGCATAAAGTGACTGAATCAGATAACACAGAGTCTGACAAAGGTGAGCTATCATGCCTAGACCAGCATAACATTATTGATCACAAAATCACATGCATCACAATAGACGTGTCTGGGGTGAAACTGAAAATGGAGCTATATACAGTCAGGTTTGTCTCTAATTCCAGAGGCTGGCTATCACAGATTCTCTCGTAAGCTACCATTAGAAAAGACGTCAACAATTCTGAAGACCTACACTGGCAAAAAAGTGTCTCCCAAAGGCAAACTGAAAGTAAATGTGATGTACGGAGGCAAAACACAGCATAGGCTTATATGTTGAAAAGTGGAGGGCTAGCACTTTACAATGGTCAACTGCAGCCCAAATGGTAGCACTAATCAGAGACTGGCACAGCTGCTTAATGCTAATGAGAAAGTGTTTGAGTAGGGTATTGGTAAACTCAAAGGCATTAAGGCCAGAATTGAACTGGATAAAGCAACAACACCAAGATTCCCTAAACCACATCCAGTGGCTTATGCAATATGTCCTAAAGTGAATGCAGAACCTCAGAGCTTGGAGGCATCTGGCATGGTGTCCAGGGTTGAGTGGAATAATTAGGCCACACCCATTGTCCCGGTGATCAAGAAGAAGGCTGGAGCTGTTTGTGTATGTGGGGACATCAAAGTGAGCACCAACCCTGTGCTGCTTACTATGCAGTAACCTCTGCCACAAATAGAAGGCATATTTGCGTCTTTGGTAAGTGGGGAGAGGTTTTCAAAGATTGACTTGTAATAAGCCTATCTGCAAATGGAAATTGAGAAGTCAAGCAGGAAGTTTGTTACGATCAACACTCACAAGGCATTGTGCCAGTATAATCATCTCGTCTTTGGGTCACATCAGCTCCAGCAATTTGGCAAAGAGCAAAGGACCAAGTACTCCAAGATATCCCTGGAACATAATATTACCTGGATGACATCATCGTGACTGACAAAAATGATGAAGAGTACCTTCAGATCGTTGGTAAAGTGCTGAGTGAGTATGGTCTGCATGCAAAGAGAGAGAAAAGTGAGTTTTTCAAGAATGAAATCTCATATTGTGGACATGTCATTGACAAGCATGTCTTACATAAGTCACAAGAGAAGACTGAAGCAGTGCTACAAGCATTCAAACTGGAAAATGTGTCACAACTCAAGTCATACTTGGGCCTGGTGAAGTGCTACCACCAGTTTCCCTCAAACATTGCTACAGTGCTGCACCAATTGAACACACTGTTACAGACAGGAGCAACGTGGGAATGGCCAGAAAGATGTGAAAAGCATTCAAGGAAACCAAGAGACTCATAACATCAGAGGAACTGCCCACCCATTATGACCCATCCCTGCCATCAGACTGGCATGCAATGTGTCCCGTTACAGCATTGGAGCCATTTTGTCGCACACTATGAAAGATGGATCTGAACACCCAATTGCATATGCTTCAAGATCACTGATACGCATAGAACATAACTGTGCACAGATTGGCTGAGAGGCCCCTAGTTTAGTATGGGAAATAAAGAAGTTCCACCACGATCTCTACAGACAGAAGTTTACTCTAGTGACAGACCACCAGCCGCTCGTGCCTATTTTCAATCACAGTGATGAGTGCTAGCCAGTTACAACGTTGGGCACTTTTCCTAGGAGCCCACTCTTTTGACATAGAGTTTTTGACCCAAACAACACAGCAATGCCAATGCCTTGTCAGATCTTCCAGTATTGGCAACTGAAGAAGAAAAATCTTCACACTGTGACCCAGCAAAAGTGTTTCACACAGCATTGGTGGAGTAGCTGCCAGAAAGAAATTCTGAAATACAAAGAGAAATGAGGAATGATCTGACATTGTTAAAAGTCTATTTCATTGCCATGCAAGGATTGCCAGTTCATGCTAACTCTATATTTCCCGAGATCTCAGTGAGACAAGACCAACTATCTGTACATCAAAGCGCCCTGATGTGTGGAGCAGATCTCCTGTTGTGATTGCCTCTCAACTGCTCACCAGAGTGTTTGAGAATCTGCATGAAGGACATCTGGGTACAGTCAAGCTGAAGAATCTTGTCCGGAGCTACACATGGTGGCCAGGAATCGATAGTGGATTGAAGACTGTTTGGAATACCAAAAAGTTCAAAATACTCTCCCACAGACACCATTACACCCATGGGAGTGGCTGTCTTCACCATGACAAGAAGTACGTACTGACTTTGCTGGGCCATTCCTGGAGTCCATGTTTCTGATTGTTGTGGATGCTCATTCGAAGTGACTGAAGGTCATACCAATAAAGTCAACCACCACAGCAAAGACTGTCTCCGCTCTGAAGACCGTCTTCACCAGAAATGGCTTACCTGAACATCTTGTGAGTGACAGTGGACCACAGTACATGTCCGAAGAATTCAGACTATTCCTGAAGAAAAATGGCATCAAACATTTCAAATCAGCTCCTCACCACCCAGCAATGAATGGGTTAGCTGAAAGGTTTGTCCAAACCTTCAAGAAGTCCATTAAAGCTATGGACAAGGAGGACATTTCTCTACAGCACAAAGTGGGCAATTTCCTTCTTGTGTATTGGAACTCTGTTCATGCAACAAATCAAACACCTGCAATGCTGGAATCTGAGATCTCACATAGACCTCCTGAAACCAGATCTATGGAAGGATGTGCAGAATAAATAGTTAAGCCAGTTGCCAAGTAAATCAGCAAGGAGCCTCGAGGTTGGACAGTAAGTCCAAGCACATGAATACCGAGAAGACAAGTGGACACTCAGTAGGATAGCTACAAGAATTGAAACACTGACGTACACAGCGGATGTTGGAGATCATACATGGAGATGTCACGTGGACCAGATACTGGACACTCAGACAAAGAACACACCTGAGTCGATTGCATCCAAGAAGACAAACATGTTACAGCCACTGAACTTACTTCTCAGTGATGATCATGTCACTGACAGCAGCGTGACACCTGCACAGAGAAAGTTGCCCTTGACAAGACACCTGACAAACCTGGTGCCACTCCACAGGTCCAAAGGCGCCAACCCGAAAGAAACAGGGCACAACCCTAAAGACTGAACGTTTAGTGCGGTGAAGTTAGTTATGGACTGTCATTGTGAAAGCATGTTTATTTGAATATGGGTTGTTACAGGGAAATTGAATATTTTGTTACATATGCCGTTTTAAGTTACATTAATCTGAAAGGGGAGGAAGTGCAATGTAGGGAGCTTTGTCTTTCAGAGCAATGACTCCTCTAGGCACTCCGTACGGACTGATAATTTACCTATGTAGATTGATGTTCTCACCACATACTCTCTCTCTCTCTCTCTATGCAATGTGAATATACCATTTGAACCCATCTCCTGCATGCGTGCTTTTATTTTAATTGATATGTCATTGCACAGACACAACATTTGGCGAGGATCCCAGGATATGCCGATAACCAACACTAGGCTTTGAACACAGAATGCTGAAACATCAGGCCTTGAACTCCGGTCTCACCGTTCGCAAACGCAGGGGGTCATCAGAACTCATCCATTTTCTGCCAGCCCAACATCTGACCCTATTGATATCCCATGTCCATGTTGCTGGCCTTCGAACATGGAGTGGCGACTTTCACTCTGGTCCGACCTCTAATTCCCTCACATCTTTGTCCCTAAACTGTAAGCTGACTATAAACCATTCTCTTTGTCCCCAAAACCATCCTTACGAAAAAATTAAAAATAACAATTAAATCTGAACACAAGCTCAATAGATGCTACAGCTCAGTATCATCTTGGATTTACAGGGTGGAAGGTTGATATATCATGATCTTTTAAAGCACATAAATGCCTCTAAATTATTAAGAGGCATCTAGACAAACACTTGAATGGCCAAGGCAGAGGGGACTGCAGACTTAATGCAGGTAAATTGTATCAGTACAGCAGTCACAGTTAAGCTGAAAGGTTTGATTCTCTACTGTATGGCACCGTAATGTTGGGATTTTTGTGTGTGCACAGTATAACACTGTGATTTGTTGTGTGGCTGCTCTCTATGCATCCTTATAAGTTGAAAGGAATAATATGAACTGATGTATACTTCATGTAGTATGCCAGAAATATGAGGGTTATCAGAGGCAGGTTTCTTTACACAGGGAGTGGTGGGTGCATGGAATGCACTGATAGGGTTAGTGATGGAGGCAGATATGTGAGGGACATGTACGAGATTCTTAAATAAGCACATGGATGAAAGAAAAATGATGGCTGTGTGGGAAGGAAGTATTAGATTGGTCTTTCAGTAGATTAGGAGGCTGGCAAAACATCATGAGGGGCCTGGATTGTGTTGTATGTCCTATAACTCAATGTGTTCTATAAGTACATTAGCACTACATTAAAATGCACTAGACCTTCTGCATGTCACAAATCACTAGGTGATGTTGGACTGAGCTGGGTGAGAGAGAGAGAATTCAAAAGAAGCAAGTGTAGGATATTCTACATGTCACACATCACTGGGGAAATGCTAGTGTGTGTAATTAGGCACTTGGCAAGGTCCAATAAAAAGTGGAGTGGGCATTGTAGGAGCGGCCACTGTTGGAGTGAGCCAGAGTTAGAGTGGGGAGTTCAGGCTTTGGTTCATAGATGAGGAGAGGTGGAAGCTGTAGATAGATTTAATTTTTCTATCCTTCTTTCTTTTTTATTGCACAGTTACAACAGTGGGAATGTCAGGTATGACTGTGGAATGTTTCTCTTGCGGGATGTAAGAAGGCAGGGCAGGGAGACCTCCAG